>NC_030431.2:14010582-14148082 GCF_001660625.3 Ictalurus punctatus | reverse complement strand
GAAGGACAACCGGTGAACCAACAACTGGGTCAGGGGTGCCCAAGGCTCAGTGATGTGCATGGGGAGTGAAGGTTAGCCCGACTAGTCTGATCCTACAGAAGTTATGTAACTTTAAATGGTGAAAACGTGTGATGTTCTGTTTCTTTCATTAGTAAATAAGAAATATGTAATTGTTTCCAAATATATGTGGTATAAAACAAATTCCTGAAAAAGTTAATGGTGCCTGTAATAAAAAGGACACACAGATTATGTGGCAAGCTATTTCCAAATATATGTAGTATAAGATGAATAAAACACTTTTGGGGTGTGCTGATATAGGAAAATAATCAGGGTGTTATTAGTATCTCAACTTACTGTTGCATCACACTAATCCATCTTTGATTATTCTTTTGTAACATTTTTATTCTTTGTCATGTTTTATTCCTTAGATAACATATATTTGCATGCAGTTGCTGATCAAACCATGAGTGTGGTAATTAGTATAATAATTGCTGATTGTTATCATCAAGACAAGGGAAATGGTATAATGATAGAGACTCTAACACAGAGTTTATGAAACACTACAAACTGCAGTACATACACACTTTCTCTTGTCTCTTTGGGGATTTGAGCACATTACCTGATAATCTTTTCATGATGTTTTCAGGAGCTACGAACAGATTTGAACTTCCCTGATGTCTGGTCCAATTATATTAAATTCGTCATCCTCTAGATGCCTTTCATGTCAAGATCACCTGGCATTGGTTAAAAAGAAGCATGGTCAACTCCACCTTCCACCTCCAAAAAAAACAAAAAAACAAACCTAAAACCTGACTTTTTTGGTGAAACAAATTGCCTTAATTTCTATGCACTTATAACTGTCATGGGTTGTGTGTATTTTTTATGTAACAAGATACAAAATGAATATTCTTCTAAAGCATTCAAAACACTGGCAGTGAAGACTGTAATTTATGATTATCCAGAGTTCCTTAATCGCTTTAAGTTAGTTTCTTGAGTTGTTTATCTTAATTTAGTTATGTAAATGATGAAAAAAAGCAATATGGGCTAAAAAATAATGTTCCCACAGCTTAAATTAACAGCATAAACCTAATTGGTACAAACTTATCTACTGTGATTAACATACTCATACAGACATCTTTTGCATAATGTAAATTACAGTATACAGTGGTACTTGAAAGTTTGTGAACCCTTTAAAATTTTCTATATGTCTCCATAAATATGATCTAAAACATCGTATCAAGTCCTAAAAGTAGACAAGCGAGATTTCTGAGGACCTCAGAAAAAAAGTTGTTGATGCTCATCAGGCTGGAAAAGGTTTAAAAAAAACATCTCAAAAGAGTTTGGACTCTACCAATCCACAGTCAGACAGTGTACAAATTGAGGAAATGCAAGACCACTGTCACCCTCCTCATGAGTGGTTGACCAACAAAGATCACTCCAAGAGCAAGATGTGTAATAGTCCACGCGGTCACAAAGGAACCCATGGTAACGTCTAAGCAACTAAATACCTCTCTCACATAGGTTAATATTAATGTTCATGAGTCCACCATGCCCTTCTGCAGTTTCTAAAGATCACACGTACAAGCCAGAAGGATTTAGAAAATGTGTTTTGAGGACCGAAGTGACCAAAATAGAACTTTTTAGTTTAAATGAGAAGCATAATGTTTTTAGAATGAAACACACTGCTCTCCAGCATAAGTACCTTATCCTATCTGTGAAACAAGGTGGTGATAGTATCATGGTTGGGGCCTGTTTTGCTGCATCTGGGCCTGGACGGCTTGCCATCATTGATGGAACAATGAATTCTGAAGTATACCAGTGAATTCTAAAGGAAAATGTCAGGACATCTGTCCGTGAATTGAATCTCACACACAACAAGTCTCACACACTATGGTTAAAGAAGAATAAAGTTAATGTTTTGGAATGGCCAAGTCAAAGTCCTGACCTTATTCCCATAATAATGTTGTGAAAGGACCTGAAGAAGGCAGTTCATGTGAGGAAACCTACCAACATCCCAGAGTTGAGCCTGTTCTGTACTGAGGAGTGGGATAAAATTCCTCTAAGTCGATGTGCAGGACTGATCAACATTTACTGGAAATGTTTATTTGCAGTTATTGCTGCACAAAGGGGTCACACCAGATAGTGAAAGCAAAGGTTTTGCCACTCAGAGATATGTAATATTGGATTATTATACTATATGGGATTCTACTACAATAAGGGCGTTTCAATCCCCAACATGTGTAGGGTCAATCCTATCAACATTGAGCAAGATAAAGCTGGATCTGGGCATCCCCTCCAGTCTCTACAAGAGACTGTTGGGGCTTAAGGCAGCAGCAGCTAATGTCATACCGTTAGGCCTATTGCACATGAGACTGTTTCAGTGGTGGCTGAAAGTTGGGGGTAATCAGGGTCATGCAGCAATGAGAATTTGGAGGTGTCCCTGGTTTCTAGCCTTGGGTCACATTGTAGGGGCGTCTCCTTTTCGTAAGACGGTAATGACAGGCACCTCCCTCATGTACAGTGGTGCAATCTTAGACAGGTGTCCAGCTCACAGTGTCTGTAATGGCCCTCATCTGGAGCGGCATATAAATCTCTTAGAGATGCAGGACATATTTCTAGCACTAAAATCCTTTCTTCCTCAATTGAGAGGTCACCATGTGTTAGTCGTGACAAACAACACAGCAGTGGTCTCATATATTAACCACCCGGGAGGGTTACGTTCATGCCCCCTATTCAGGTAGGCACAATGAATTCTTCTCTGGGCGGAGGGAAAGTTTTTGTCAGTGAGTGCAATGTAACCGGAATGTGGGGGCAGATATCCTGTCAAGGCAGGGGCTGAGGCCCAGGGATTAGAGGCTCCATCCACAAGTGGTGGAGTCCATATGGCAGAGGTTCAGCCAAGCGGAAGTGGATGTGTTCGCCTCTGAGGAGACAGCACACTACCCTCTGTGGTTTGCCCTCACTCTTCCCACACCATTGGGGCTGGACGCCATGGTGCATACATGGCCCAGGTCACATCTGTACACTTTTCCCCCAATCACTATGCTCCCACAAGTTCTAGCGAGAGTTCGCCAAGACTGTCTACATCTGCATCTCCATCTGCTGACCACACATACCTTCCTGGGACCTTTCTATGGTCCTGGAAAGTCTGTCAGGTACCCCATTTGAGCCCTTAGAGTCAGCCTCAGCGAAGCTTCTGACTCTAAAGGTAGCACATCGGAACAGTGCATCTCTAATTGGATAGTGGAAGCAATATTGCTTATGAAGTGCATTTTCTCGCTATGCCTCTGGGCATAAGGGCTCATTCCACTACGGGGGTCGCCTCCTCAAAGGCTTTGTCCAAAGTAGTACCCTTACAGGATGTGTGTGCTGCAGCAGGGTGGTCTACACCGCACACATTCATTTGATATTACAGCCTGGATATACATTCCACCCCAAGCTCAAGTGTCTTGCAGTGACCCTTGGGCTTGGATCTTTTGAACAGACCATACCCTCAGTATGATGGAATTGGTTTTCTTGTTCCCACAACATGAAGCTCACACAAAGTTGAGTTTTGAAAGGGAATATTTGGGTTACGGATGTAACCCTGTTCCCTGAGAAGGGAACAAGATGTTGCATAGCTTTATCACACTGGGGCAAGCAACGTAAGAGGAAACACAGGAAACAGGCAAAAGTCAGGCGATCATGCGAACAATCCAAATGAAACAGAGCAGGGAATCGTAATCATAAATAACAGGCAGGAAATTGGTAGCAAATAACAGGCAAGGCTTGGTAACACAACTAAGTCACAAGAACTGAGCGTTTACTTCGCGAGGGCGCAAAGGTTAACGATGCCTTTTATAACTTATGAGCTGCACAAGTGTTGGTGGTCAATACTCAGGCGAACTTGAGCGCGGGCATGGCCAGGAAGTGTAGTCCTTGTCCGCCATGTTTGTAAGTGGCGCCGCCATCTGAGTATTGCAGCTGCGAGTTCGCCATAGCGTAACACATTGCCAAAAAAGTGGGATTTCCCAAAAACACATTCCCAAAACAATTTCTGCATTTAAAAAAAAATTAACTATTAAAAGTTAAGAGCAATTTTCTTCACAAAATGTGTGGTAATTTTTTGTGCCATTTAATTACATAATTTTTGAATACTTTGGAGCTGTAAACAGGCATCAGTAAAATTTTCAGAGAAGCTGATTTTGGGTGGTATAATTAGCATATCTGGGAATTTGTAATCTTGTTCCACACCTTTAAAAATTTTTACTTTCAAAAATGATTACAGCTGTGTGTTTGTAAGTTGCAGACTTGGGACAGAGCAATCCGCTGACACAGAGACAGATGAAGCCATCTAACACAGTAACACAGTCATAATTACATTTTCTGCTTACTCAGTTTGCGCTCTATTGGCAAGCTCTCATCACATCAACCCAGTGGGACAACGTTCATCTAATTTAGAACAACATCAGTCGTGCTGTAATTGTTTGACTCGAACATGTGGGAATTGCATGATAGAGTATAATGGTTTAAGACTAACTTTGTTTCAAACAAATATCCACAAACGCAGAATTTGATTTGGAAGTGCAAAGCAAAAAATCAGCAGAGTTCTATACCAATTTACGTGCATTGTCAAAACAATTGGCTTAACACTTATTCTCAGCAGCACAAATGGATCATCTGGACATCTGAGCCTCACAACAGCTCTCATCAAACTGAAAAAAGAACAAGACCGCATGAAAAGCTGCACATTATTAGAAAAATAATGGAGAAGTCTGAATAATGTACAGTATAGAGACTAGGTTATAACGAGAGTGTTTTGTGAAATCTTTCATCTATATATGCCTTTATAAATAATATACAGTATATTTATATATTATAAATATATATTTTATGTATACTAATCTATTTCAGAATTGTGTAGACACAACAATCTATCTCTTAACATTGATAAGACTAAAGAGATGATTGTCAACTTCACTAGGACCCGAGTAGCTCATGTACCACTGCACATCAATGGAACAACTGAGGAGAAAGCCAAAAGCTTCAAGGTTCTTGGTGATGGAGGACGTCTCTAGGACTCTCAACACCACCTGCCTAACCAGGAAGATTTCCACTACCTGCGGGGGCTGAAAAGAGACAAACCGAGAGTGTTCATTTGTGTCCAGTGGACTTCTATAAACACTGTAGGGTATAAATTCAACACTCTGGGTGTTAAATCAACACTGAGGATTTTACTGTATACAGAGTGATGATAGGGAGCTTCCTGACCAGCTGTCTCACCGTGCATTATTGATGTGCATTACATACAGTACCTTAATCACACTATTAACGTCGTGTGGGAGTTTTCACCACATTTTGTGAGAGGACACATAAACACACGGTAGTGATCAACCGTTTGATGGCAAACAAGAGAGCACGGCTGCATCCGAAATCACATACTTACCTGCTATATAGTAGGTGAGATACATGTATTTTGGCTACTATTTAATAGGTAAGTACGCGGTTTCAGACGCAGACCATGGCTTCAAGCAGTCGTCTATTTGCACATATAACATGACAAATAATTAACTGCACTTGAAGCTTTCGTAAAGTTACCTCATCACAGGAAAGGAAAAAACAAATGGCCAAAAGAATTTGAGATTCCTTCCTTTACAGTTGATGTTGAATACCACCTGCAACAGGGCAACCTGGCATATCTCAAGGACAACACATACCTCAAACTGACAAAAGAACTAAAGCATGAAATCTGGACAAATTAGCGGAGACCATGTTTAGCTTCAAAGCCTATCCAACAAATGGTTCATCTACCGGCTGGGAGTGCTGGAAGAACAGTCTAAAATTTAAAATGGGAAACTTTAGATCCAAGATGACAAACATAGGATATCCTGATGTAACCGTTAATGGAAGAAAGTGAGGCATAAACAACCCAAAGAACATCCATAAAAAAACCCAACATACCAACAAACCAAAGCCAAAGAAATGTGAAATAAACTTTCTGCCAAACTTTCCAGAAGGATATAATGATGACAGCCTTGAAGAGGTTCGTAAAGAAATTCAAGACGAAATGAAGATGAGATTGGCACCCTGTCCAGGGTGTACCCCGCCTTGTGCCTGATGCTCGCTGGGATAGGCTCCAGGTTCCCCGTGACCCTGAAAAGGATTAAGCGGTATAGAAGATGGATGGATGGATGGATGGATGGATGGATGGATGAAGATGAGAACACAGAACACCAAGTTCATCTCTTCTGACAAAGCAGATGGGCCTGTCTTCCGTGCTTAGGAGTAAAGAGATTGTTGAGACCATACCTGCAATCATGATGTGCTTGAACGTTGGCCTGCTCTCTTCCGTGAGGCTCAGGTAAGTCTTCTTCCTGTTTTCAATGTATTAAAGGGAATGTTCAACTAAAAATGAGTTCTCTCATCATTTAGTCACCATTATGCCATGTCAAGTTTTTATGATGAAGTTCTTCTGCAGAAAACATTTAAAGAAGAAATAATGAATTATAACCCTATCCAGGGTGTACCCCGCCTTGTGCCCGATGCTCCCTGAGATAGGCTCCAGGTTTCCCTGTGACCCTAAAGGAAGGATAAGCGGTATAGAAGATGGATGGATGGATGGATGGATGGATGGATGGATAATGAATTATAGAATTTCATATGCGATCAAGGAATTATCATTTCAGGTTTTCTTAAAGGGATAGTGCACCCAAAAATAACAATTCTGAACCAAACTGTTGCTGGTACTCACTGACTTTTATGTATTATGGAAAATATTATGGAAGTCAATGGCAACCAGAAACTGTTTGGTTACTAACATGCTTCAAAATATCAAATAATTTTGTAAAAAAAAAAATTCTTTTATGTTCAGTGAAAGAAAGAAATTCACACAGGTTTAGAACAACTTGAACATGAATAAATGACAGAATTTTAATTTTTGGATGGTCTTTTGCTGTAACATAATAAAGCAACATATAATTATTTCTTAGCCTGGAAAGCATTTCTGTGTGAAAGCTAATGTGATTGTGTGACCTGCCCTTGTCTCCCCCAGGTATGCATGGAGTTTAACAGAATTACTGGCAAGAACCTAAAGCAGGAGTTCTATGAGAACCTTGATAGACACAGTTCACAGTTCATGGACATTTTTAAAGTCAAATATGGGATTCCTGGTCAGCACTTGTTGAACCTAGCCAAGTGAGGTCCGAACCTTGTGCTTTGAGGACTACCTGTCATGCTTGGAGACGATGACTCTGCTTTCTTTAAGGCAATTTTTAGTAAGTGCATCTGTTCTTAACCTGTTTACATTTGAAGAGCCACCTGTGCTCACAGTAGTCTGAACATTTTCCAACAATGAAAATTTGCTGAAAATGTACTCACCCTCAGGCCATCCAAGATGTAGAGGAGTTTGTTTCTTCATTGGAACATATTTGGAGAAATTGAGCATTACATCACTAGAATGAGAGTTCGAACAGTTGATAAAAAAATCACAATAATTCAGAAGTAATCCATACAAATCCATCAAGGCATTTTAACTTTAAACCATTGCCATTACAATGCTATAATGATAATACTGCTTCCTCCAGCAGATAAAGTCCATCCCCTGTTGTCCTCTCACATCAAAATCCATATAAAAATCTAATATTTAGCCGGATACAACAGTTCGAAGTTAAAATGTCTTGATGGATTACACACATGCAGATTTTTGCACAAGATGTTAATTGATGGACTGGAGTCATGTGGATTACTTGTGGATTATTGTGATGTTTCTATCAGCTGTTTGGATTCTCATACTGATGTTTGCAGAGGATCATTTGTGAGCAAGTGATGTAATGTTAAATTTTTCCAAATCTGTTCAGATGAAGAAACAAACTCATCTATACCTTGGATGGCCTGAGGTTTAGTGCATTTTAATTTTTGGGTGAACTATTCCTTTAATATAGAAACATGGGCAACATTTTTGTACAAGTGTTCAAATTACTAAACTTTATTTATACAGCATCGTTTTAAAAGTGTATACCAAGTGCTTTGCAGGGAGCATGTATATTTACATAAATTCACATGTATACTTGTCAATATAATTTTGGTAGTATGTATCTCATATTTTTGTCAATACAATTTATTTGTGTTTTTGAAAGATTTAGTGAGCATTCTGATATACATGCATTGATGGTCAACCTTTGATGCATGATCACAATGCTCTATTTATTCCCATTTCTTCACTAGGTGGCTGATCATTGCAATTCTATCCTTACTGTGTCAGTGAGGATCTTATATGAGGACACTGATCTTCAGCCCCCCAACTCCTTGCATTTGATTTCCTCTGTTGGGATAATACTTGAAGGCCAAGTGATGATGGACAAAATGCAGGACCTCCCACAAGCAATGTGGGGCAAAAGGGTTGGGGAGTTGGATGCTGAAATTCTAGGTGGGTTTGGGGCAGGGGCGTGCACAGATATTTTGGGGGGCAGGAGCTCAAGTGGAAAAAAGGGCATTTCTAATAAATATTTATTTAAAACATTTTTTTTAAACAAAATGTTAAATATATTAACACACACAAACACGCACACAATAACTGATGGTCAAAAGGACTTAGTTTCACATTTGAGGGAGGGGTAGTACTGTCTGTATCATGTAAAGATCTATCAGCATACAACAAACTAATAGAATGTAAAATTATTAGATGAGGACCCTATGATCAAAATTACGAAGTTACTGTTTAAGGCAGGGCACTTTTATCATGTAGTGGTCAATTTTGAGGTTTTGGTCTATTTTGCTTCCACGTCTTCTTTTACTCTAATGGAAAGAAAACTTCCAAAATACATATTTAGATGGTGTTTGTTTTAAGTCTACTACCCTCCGTCTGTTTGCATCTGTAGATTTCTTCTAAATAAACCAAAACAAGCTAATCTGCATATTTAAACATAACATTTCAGGGGAAAAGATTCTTGATGTAAGTCATTAACTGGGGAAGTTCTATGGTGATATGCTTTAGCTATTTTTTTTTTTATCCTACTGTATTCACCTGCAGTGCCTTGTCAAATGTATGCAAATTATTGAATTTTAATTAGTTAACGCCTAATTTGCATATCAATGTAGCGATTGTGATGACATTATTAGACACAAATTTTACTGTTTTCACCTGTAGTGTCTCCATTATGTACAGTATGTTAGCCTGTATGTCCAAAATATATTGCCTTAGCTAAACTTTAGCTAACTTATTACATTAGCTAGAAGCTCATGAGTCATACATGTTAGTAATACACAAGTTAAATATACTTGTCTTTTGGCTAATTCGCTGTAATACGCATACGCTAGCGTAGGCGTAAAACAAACAAAGTACAGTATACCAGAGGCTTAAGTGGAGCCACCTTTCTGAAAATCCATACCAGGTTGTGTTTGTTACCTTGCAGTGACAGACACTATGCTCTTGGCAACAGGCAAACAGAGCCCTAGCTACTCGAGTCTGAACCCTGCGCTTATTATAGCGAAAGGTTTTTTTAATTGAATTATGTTGCTAAAAGTTGCGGAATGGATTTGTTTGGAGACTGTCCAATTCAGAAATGCTCGGAGACAGACAGACAATGCGAAATAAAATTTGAGATTAGGACAAAGTGGGGGAGACAAAACCTAAATTTTGAAATGTGGGTGGCTCCTATGCCCATGCAGTGCTGTACAGTGTGATTGTGACCCAATTCCATTTCTGTTACAGTATAGTGTGTACAGTAATTTCTTCCATATTGTGAAATTTTGGTCAAAGAAATTCAATATGTTTTATTTCAGTTTGGTATAATTGCATAAAGCCTAAACAGTCAAGTAATAATAACATAGTCATTATTAAATTTGCATTTACATGGTCAGTACATATTAACATAATTGTGAGCAATAAATGAAGAATAAAAAGGATAAAAGTATAATGCTTAAATTGTTTAAGTGCACAGAGTTCTACCATACTACTAGTTAATGTGAGACTTTGTTACTATTGTTACCACCTTTACAATGCTGTACAGTGTGGTTGTGACCCATTTCTGTTACAGGTTAGTGTGTAATGTAATTTCGTTAATATTGTGAATATTGGTCAGTTAATAATGGTCAATAAAGACATTCTATATGCTGTTCAGTATGTTTTATTTCAGTTTGGTATGTTTGCACAAAGATTAAACAGTCAAAAGTAATAAGAATTTAGTCAATTCGATTTAATTTATAATTATTTTTTAATTTCAGTTGAATTTTCAAGTTGAGTAGACTTAAATATGTAAGTACGCTTGAAATTAACACCAAGTTAAATTAACTTAATTGTTTAAGTACACTATATAAACACCAAGTTTGGTGAACTTAACAATTTATGTACAGTCTACATGAGCACCAAGCTAAGTGTACTTAAATATACAAGTTTTGGGAGGGGTGGGGGGTTGCAGGCAGACACTTTCTGTGTGAAGTGTCTAGGGGTTGAGTACACCAGGGCAGCCCTCGAGAGGTCTGACTGTGCGCATTGTGAACGCCTTAAAATTAGGCAGCTCTGCTCGCGGCTCACTCTCTTCTTTGCGAAGGGAGCTGGGTTTCAGAGCCTCGCGGATCTGGGCCAGCCTCTGCCAAGGCAGCCAGCTGGCTCAGGTCCTGGGGATCTCATATGGATCTGGAGTAGCTGGAGTTGAGTGCTGCTCTATCTCTTGCTCTGTCTTCTGGGTCCAGCTCTCCATGCATAAGCCGTATTTATAACCCAATGATGTTGGATTATTTGGCCATCGTGGGAAATGAACGGCAGGGATATTTAGCTATGCCAAAGGTGGAGTAGGCACTTGTGAGCTACCTCTCTCATCGACGGCAGGTAATTTAGGTGGGCCTGCTTTGCCATCCAAGCCATGCAAGGCCACCTCGGCGTTGGTGGGCAAGGCATATGCAGTAGTGGGTCACTTCAGACAATGGCAGTGTTGCAGGCCTACCAAGTAGACCTGCTGAGTGAGCTAGACATATGGCGGCATTCAGCCAGTTCCTTCCCTGTTGTGTTGAGTTCACCCGGGCATCCACGAGAGGAGCCCGGGTCAGCTCTAGAGCAAGGGAGGCACAGAATGTGAGTGTAGCGGCCTGCCTCCCCCCACAGACAGTAAGGGGAACTGGGTGGCCACAGTCATGGCCTGCTACTAGGCCTGATCTGAGAATGTTCATAAAGGCCAAGCAGACAAAGGAGGAGCAGTCCTGAGGGGCTATGGAGGAATGTATCAGGGGACATGAGGTTGTTAGGGCATGTAGCCCCCAGTACTACTGTAGGGCCTCCCCTAGCCAAGGCTGTTCCAAGTTTTCAGTGTTCTCTTGTCAGCAAGCTGTCACAGGGCAAGGAAAATCTGATGCTTTCCCTCCAATAGAATGTGGAAAAGTTCACT
Source organism: Ictalurus punctatus (assembly GCF_001660625.3). Classification (NCBI taxonomy): domain Eukaryota; kingdom Metazoa; phylum Chordata; class Actinopteri; order Siluriformes; family Ictaluridae; genus Ictalurus; species Ictalurus punctatus. Next base: position 14,136,725 of record NC_030431.2, on the reverse strand, counting down.
AAAAGACCATCTGGCAGCCTGGAAACTACTGCCAAATGTGTCTCCATGGGTTCTATCTACCGTAGAAAATGTCTATTGCACTTGAGATTGTTTCAGTGGTGACTGAAAAGTTGGGGGTTTTGTCCGAGGACGAAACCTCTGAGAGTAATCAGTGTCATGTAGCGATGCCTACGTGCTCTGAGAATTTGGAGGTGTCCCCAAGTTCTAGCCTTGGGTCACACTCTAGGGGTGTCTCCTTATCACAAGACGGTAATGACAGACACCTTCCTCATGGGCTGGGTCACGGTCTTAGATGGCTACCCAGCTTAAGGTCTCTGGAGCAGCCCTCATCTGGAGTGGCATATAAATCGCCTAGAAATGCGGGCCATATTTCTAGCACTGAAATTCTTTCTTCCTCAAAAGAGAGGTTACCGAGTGTTAGTTGTGACAGACAACACAGTTGTGGTCTCATATATCAACCACCTGGGAGGATTATGTTCACGCCCCCTGTTCAGGCAGGCGCAACTAATTCTCTGTGTGGAAGGAAAGTTTTTTTAGTGAGTGCAATGTACATTCTTGGCAACTGGACTGTGGAAGAAGACATCCTGATGATGCAGGGACTGACTCTAAAGGTAGCTCTTCTGCTGGCCTCATCTCTCAAGCGAGTAGGAGATCTACAAGCTCTCTCTGTTGCCCCTTCCTGCCTTGACTTTGCCCCGGGATTAGCCAAGGACTTCCTGTATCCTAGGCCAGATTATATTCCTAAAGTGCCTACATCTGCTGCCCAGCCTGTAGTGTTGCAGGCTTTCTACCCTCCTCCATTTTTCACACCGGAACAAGAAAAATTGCACCGACTGTAGAGGTGATTCTGTGTCAAAGCTGTGCATCTCTAATTGGACAGTGGAAGCAGTCTCTATCGCTTATGAGATGTGCGGTCTCGCTACGCCTCTGGACATAAAGGCTCATTCCACTAGGGGGGTCACCTCCTCGAAGGCTTTGTCCAAAGGGGTATTCTTACAGGAAGTTTGTGCTGCGACGGGGTGGTCTACGCCGCACACATTCATTCGATATTACAGCCTGGATTTACATTCCGCCCTGAGCGCTAGTGTCTTGCAGTGACCCTTGGGCTCGGATCTTTTTGATCAGGCCGTACCCTCAGTTTGACAGGTTGGTATACTTGTTCCCACAACATTGAGCTCATGCAACGTGGAGTTCCCTTTGAAAGGGAATGTCTGGGTTACGCATGTAACCCTGTTCCCTGAGAAGGGAATGAGACATTGCGTAGCTTTGTCATACTGGGGCATGCATGTGATAATAGATAATTATTCAGATAATTGATGCTGAAGGTGCAGTTCACAGGTGCCATTAAATATCACACAACATGTTTAACTGCCACGTCACCTGATCACGGCAGGTCTATAAATAGGCATGATGTTACACAAACATCAGGTACCAGTCATGCGTGAAGGCGCGTCCCACAATGTTGAGCTCATGCAACATCTCATTCCCTTCTCAGGGTACAGGGATACATGTGTAACCCAGACATTTGGAATGACATGAGGGTGAGTAATTGATGAGTGTCATTTTTGTCATTTTTGTCATTTTTTTGTCAAAAATGTCATTTTTGGGTGAACTATCCCTTTAATTCTAAAATATTTCCATTTAAAAACATGGAGTTCAAACTTCTAAACTTTTGTAATGTAGCAGTACAGAGCTTTTTATGTACATAATACTTAGATAACATAGTATGCCAACAGGTATAAATAATGCAACATGGTAGAGCATCCTGTTATAGGAAAACAATCGACTATGGGGTATTGTGATGTGTCCAAACATGAAGTGGAGGGTTGTTACCACACCAAAGTTGATTATTTTCAGCATATCCGGAAGTGTTTTATTCCTCTTATTTCACATGAATTTGGCAATAATTACTTTTTTATTTCTTAATGTAATCACATTGTGTTTTTTTAAAATTATTTATTTCATCTATAGCTACAAATAATGTTGGGGAACATCCATGAGCTACATTTGCTCACCAGCCTCTTTGTTTTTTCTCTCTTGAATTGACAAATGAAATATGACAAAAAGCTGCTTGTCAGTTTACAGAGAAGGTCATTTGCCCTGAAGAATTTCCTGTAGTGGAAAACTTACAGACAGTTACAAAATACCAACACTTGGTCCTTGCAGGAAACTTCACCATGTCAAAGATTATATGTTTTCCCCAGATATAGAACATGTTTTTTTTTTTATCTGATTAATTAGAGTCTTAGATTGTTAAAATTATCCATGATACAAGTTCCTGTGAATGAGTTTTACTGCAGAAACAATAATGTGTTTGAACGAGCACATTAATATAAACCTGTGATTTGAATTACATCTGGGACTATTGTCAGAGCTGATTTTATAGACAATTAATCAACACCTTCAGAATCGAGAATTTCAACAGTGTTGTGGTATAAACATTTTTATTACACCTTGGCCAAACAGGATGTAGGTAAATTTTGAAGTAATATAATTATACATTACCACTTAACATGAAAGATAGGAAGCTAATGCTTTTTGTCAGAATGACAGTAGTAATGTCTGAAATAGTTACCTTTTGCCCTTCCAATAATGTGATCAAAGTTGACATACTCCTTGCACAGAAAATTGCTTTGCTATTTTTTACCTCTAATATTTGTGTATGACTTTATTAAATCAGTGTGTTTGATTACGCCGGAATAGATGTATTAGAACCAAACTGCTTTTTCACATGTATTCCTGTATTTGCAATGTGCACTCAGAGAACAATCAATATGGAAAATAGAAATTTCAAATGAAAATTGGCGAAGTAGCCTACGGTGCTTAAACAACCATGGCCATGATGCGACACACAGCTGGTGGTTTAGCATTCAGCTTTGCATTGCACCTCTTCACAGACAGCGTCGATAAGTCTCTCAAATTTGGAGCATTGTCAACATCATTATCTTCTTATTTTCTGCAGATGAGCTTGCTGAATTGCTACACACTTTCACCAAGGCACTATCATAATACCACCACTGTCTACGGCACCCTTACACATTATGCCATGAATAAATTAAGTCGAGTTGAACAAAGCCTGTTCAAACCAAATGCTTGGATCAATTTTTCAGCCATGCTTATCAGTCAGCTCTTTTACGGAATATAATTGAATATGAAGGATTTTGGAAGAGGCTCTGGAGGCACTGTGACAGCCAATTTTTCAAAACTTTGTAAGTCTGTGGTTGTACAGAAAATATGGAGGAGTTACTTGCCTGTGATTCTTTCACATGCACACTAAGACAAAGTTTGCTGCGAATTTGAATATACCAATACAAAAAGTTGGGCGGTTTTAGCCTTTCAGGTCTGGCAGATCTATTAACAGAATGGTGCCTAAGCCTCTAATTACGTGCACAATGAAAGAAGCTTAAAGTGCTCTCTGATTATACTGAATGTCACTTTGAATAAAGTAGGCCTAAATAACCATGTGTAACCATATGTATAATGGTGAAAGAGATTGAAAAAGTGTGTTGTTTGGGCACGCTGAAGTCTCATAGCATAAAAAGAACAGTTAATCACAGCTAATAGATTTTTATTTATTTATTTATTTTACCTGTGCAGTGATATCCCACAGTGAATAGCTAATGTACCATAGAAAACTGTCTCTGCAGTCAACATGGTGTATTCTCTATGGATAATACTGGGTTAGTGTCACACACTCAAAAGAAGAAACACAAAACACAGATCATAAAAAGAGAAAGAACCATCCTTATTATGGTGTTTTACTATCATCACTGTATGTTAGTACTTCTACAGCTTGCATCATTTCTTTGTGACTGGCAATTATTCTACTAAAATTGAATTGTGACTTTTCTGTTTTTCCTACAATCATATTGTAGTTTTCCTTTTTATGATCAGTTAATGGAAATTTAGTGTTGAGACTGTCACCTTCTTTAGTAAATGCTTTGTTTGTATTCTGCTTCAATTTTAAGTGATTTTACATTAATGTTCACTATATCATCCAGAGTTTGTGAGATCAAATCACAACGATGCAACAGTCATCCATGGCCATGAGTCCAGGAGAGCAAAACTGGCCATGTTCTCTGGCTGGGAGGGGTCTAATACACTTTCTCTGCTATCAATCACAGTAACACTAGACAATCATGGGCCTCTGTGAGTTCAAGTTTGCGGAAGAGGCCTGATAGCACTTTCCACCAAGTGTGTTATGCTGCCTTGTGATGCACTTCAAAAAGATGCAGTTATCTGGTTTCATGTGTTTTGGAGGAAGCATGTTTCAGCCTCCTCCCTGCCTGAATGGTAGCTCCCATATAACAAGGGAGAGTTAGCTAGTGGGTGGTAACTGGCCAAATTAGGGAGAAAATGTATAGGATAAAAAAACCATAGTAACTGTACATGCTCCTTTATAACACATTCATAAGCACTGCATATTTTTTTTATAAAGCTGTGCTGGAAGATTTATTAAAACCTTATTGCAAAACCTAGGTGATTAGGGGTTTTAGGTAGTATTATGGTCCCTATATATGAAAGAGATAATCAAGAATAACTCATTATTGGTAAAGGGTTCAAGATTGTCATTGTAAATCTTACATTATGTTAGTTTGTCTTTATAAACGCACATTGCTGATGCTTTGAGATATCTTTTATAAAGAATTCATTCCATTTTTGCTGATATATGGGCTTCTGAAATAAGCAATGATCTAAATCTGTTGTAACTCAGGTTCCCGCCTGAGTCTCTTTCCTCTGAAGGTTTCTTTCTCGTTTCATCTTGGTTTAGTTTTTTCTTTCCCTTTCCACTCTTACCTCTGGCTTGCTCATTAGGGATCTGATCTTCTGGAATTCTGTAAAGCTGCTTTGAGACAATGTCTATTTTTAAAAGTGCTCTACAAATACATAGAAATTTAATTTAATGGTTTAATAGTTCAGCTCCTGTATTAAGTAGAAAAATTCACAGATGACAGATGTATACAGTAGGAAAGATCTTCATGAATATGCCGTTAGAAAGCTGAACTAATAACTTGCAAGACAAGGAACAAAGGTTTACAGATACAACAGCCTTGAACAGTAAAAAACAAAAAAAAAACAGTGTCCCATTCCCACTTCAGTCTCCACAAAGTCTTACTACATAAAATATCTAGTAATCTCATAAACTGTCTAGCTCTGCTTCATGAAAGATTTATGCAATCCCTATGAATGTATTATGAAAAGCCAATGTTCGTTCCCTTCAAATAAAGTGTTACTGAAATCACTACTGGCTTGAAAATCCTATGTATCCTATCTTCTCCAATCATGTTAGGCATAAATCTTTATTTAATAAATTTAGATACAGAAAATTACTTTACATATTCATGCAGACCAGAGGTCTCATTTATCAACTATGCACATACTGTTTATATTTTTGTCAATAAACCATGCATATGCACATTTCCACAAATATAATTAGATAGATTTAACAAGTTAGTTTTGTGCTTGAGGATGTGAGTATATTTATGTCCTGTGTCTGATGGGTCCTGTGGTCAGGGCTTTGTGATGGTCACATTCACTTTGTCATCTTTAAACATTTTGGCATGCTTAGCATCATTGTCCTGCTCAAAGATGCAGTTGTGACCAAATTTTAACTTCTGGCTGATGTCGTGAGGCTTTAGTATATAGGTAATCCTCCTTCCCCACAATGCAATCTATTTTCTGAAGTGCACCAGAAAACCACACCCACAACATGAAGCTGCCACCCCCATGCCCCACCATGCCACCATGTTAGGGTGGTGATCATCAGATTAAAAACCTCACCCTTTTTCCATAGTGCTGATCATTATGGACAAACACTTAAATTTTTGTTTCATCTGACCAGAGAACACTGCTCCAAAATGCTGGTGGTCACATGACAACTTCAGTCTGAAGTTAGGAGCTTCTTCCTTGCATGACAGCCTTTCAGGCTATTTCAATGTAGGACTCTTTGTGGATGTAAATGGTCTGCACTTATATAGCGCTTTTATCCAAAACACTTTACACTGTATCTCATTCACCCATTTACACACACACACACTCATACACCAATGGTAGCAGAGCTGCCATGCAAGGCGCTAACTTGCCATCGGGAGCAACTTGGGGTTCATTGTCTTGCCCAAGGACACTTTGGTATGTGGAATCTTGTGGGCTGGGAATCGAACTGCCAACCCTACAATTAGTGGACAACCCACTCTACCACCTGAGCCACAGCCTGAGCCACAGAGACTACTAATAAAACATTTTTTAAGCAAATGGTAATCACACCAAAAACCGACTTTGTTTAATTTATTTCTGTTTACTCTTTATAGTATTTTTTTTTTTAACTGTAGAAACATTTAATTTAATTATGTTTGAAGGCATCTTTGCTTTACAGCATTTCTTTGCATGTGCCTAAGACTATGGCACAGTACTTATACTTACAACCGAACACCAAATCAAAAACACAACAGCAAACAAAAATGTAATAGCAAATTTAAAATAACAACAACAGCAAATCAATAACACAATTGCAAATCAAAAACATAACAGCAAATATAAAAAACAAAGCAGCAAATTAAAAAAACACAACAGTAAAATTGAAAACAATAAATATATAACAGCAAATTCAGAAATACATCAATATTACCTCAAAATGCAAAGCGTAAATCCTTTTTGAACAGGACCTGCTCAAAATGTGTCTTGTACTTACTTTAAATAAGGCCTCCATATGCTTATGAGATATACATTTGCTCTTTTCAACTCACAGAGTAAAGCAGAAGACATATAGAGTACATGTAACACTAAATATATATGAAAAAAGTGGTGTTTAAATCTTGTACATGCTTTTAAATAATGAACATAATAAACATTCGCTTTGTATTCATTTCAGAGCTATTTTTACTAGTATTTCTGACTTTCACTGCTATTTGTAGTCAGTGAGGAGCAGTAATATGAGGATGTAGATAATCAGAGGCAGTTTGCATTACAGAGAATTTGGTGCTGGATAATTTATATGATTCCATTTTAATCAAGGAAACTGTGAGGAATGGTCAACATTGCTAGGTTTGAATATTAATGAACTTTTGCAAGCGGCACAATTCAACATTTGTCTCGCTGAGTTGGAGAAGAGAAATTAGCATACTCGCTAACAAAAGGCAGGGATAATATGTGTTAGTTGGGCTGATGAACTATTGATTGAGATTAATGCCTATGCATTTGGGAAGGAGCCATAAAACAGTAACCTATTACATGAGGTAATTGCTCGTATGAAAAATCTATTACATTTCTATCCCTTGGCCAGAGCAAATGACTTTATAATATTTATCAGGACTCTTTGGAGCAGAATTTATTAACTAGCATGCAAGTACAAAGTCTTCCAGGGTAAAATGAAGGTTGGAGTGTAAAAATTGTGGATATTCCATTAATACATTATAATGCACTGCATTTATTGATATTTATTAAGGTGTCTGGAAAAATAAATGCGTCTATACAAAATGAATTCAGAATAAATGTTTTCATCATGCTTTAGATCTGCTTTATTTAATTTCAAACACAATTTTGGAAAGGAAAAGAAATTGTATTACGTATATTGACCAACTGAACTTGCCTCCACCTCTTTTCAATAAGCGTCTGTAAGATCGTCTCTAAAATGATATGTGTATTCATTTAAATATGCATTTGTCAACAAAACTAATAATCCTGGGTTATAGTGTGTTTATAAAATCAAGATTTAAAAGTAAAATTTGTTGTCAATAGACAATGCTTGAACTGTATACTGATCAGTAAATGAAGTAGATATTACGTCAATGCCAAGAAGACAGTACTGTCTATTGACACTACAGAAATCATGTTTTTTACTGCTTGTTTTGGTACCTGTTTTCTCAACTGAAAAATCAATCAGATTGGTTGAACAGGCAGAACTGAATTGAACAGAAAGTATTAAGTGTGATGTTGACCTGTGGGAAGGTACATTAATTGATCTGGGAGCTTGTCCTCGGGTATTCTCGATGCATCAATAAATCCTCCCAAGACAGGCTGGTAATAATCTTTTAAGGCAACATGTCCTTTGATTTTTTGAGTTAGATCAATGCATGAATATAAATTTCTGAGCATTCTGCAAGCCTTGTTTGTCATGCACAAACAAAATCGCTCATCCCTCTAAGTAAATGTCATTTCTAAAGACAACCACAATAGGCTCTGATTGCTTTTTGTGCCCATTCAGTGGATATCAATACTGTTCACTCATGCATGACTCACAAATGGCTATTTTCACCTCAGCTGTTCCTTCCTAACAGCATTGTCAAATATTCAGCATTTTTTAATTGGTTGCACATTTGTTGTAAAGACCACCCAGAGCTTCTCTTAAGCTTCAAATTTGTTGGAATACTCATAAATTTACACACCTGATGCAGTTCACTGTACATCTTGGAGTATATAAAACTATTTTCGGAGCAAAAGTCCTAGATTCTTCATAGATTTTAATCACTTTGTTGTAAAATATGTAAAACCTACACCTCCATTCTCTGTGAATATGGCTCCTTAGCTTTATCATTCTGCATATAATCACTCCAGTTTTCTGCACGGGACCTTGATATCTCCTCCAGGATGCCTTTGGCTGTTTCCAGGGTGATTGAATTCCCACTCTCTGTTTTATTTTTGGAAACAATTAGCTTCATGCAAAAACATGCTTTTCTAAAGCCTATATTTATCTTTAAATGTCTAGTTTTACACTGTTTATAGGCAACTACCCTCCAAATGGTTTGTGTAATCAATAAAGTAGGAATAATTTCACAAATTATTATGTCATTTATCTAAAGAATTTGAAAGGTCTAAACATTGTCAAATATATATGTGTATATATATATTTGGGGTATTAATTTAACATAAATAATATTAACCCAATAATGTGCACCTTATAACACTTCTACCTGATGGCCAATTTTGAACTACAAGCAACAGTTTAGTGATATAGTACTCTATATCACTATAACGAGTACAATATTGTCTGGCTAGCCAATCATGTGGCAGCAGTGCAGCACAGAAAATCATACAGGCCAAGAGCTTCAGTTAATGTTCATATTAAACATCAGAATTGAGAAAAATGTGAATTTCAACCATGGCAGGGTCAAAGATTGGAAAACCATCACCTGATCTTATTTTCAGTATTCAACCATTCTGTTTTGGTCAGCTCAGTGTGTGCACATATTCCTGTACTTGGTTGAGAGCAATGTGGTGTGATCTGCTGTTGTAGCTCAAGGTTTGACATGTTGTGCATTCTGAGATGCATTCTGTTCACCAAAGTTGTAAAGAGTGGTTAATTGAGTTACTGTATCCTTCCTGTTAGCTGAAACCATTCTGTTTATTCTCGTCTGATCAACAAGGCATTTCCTCCTGCAGAAATTCTCTCACTGGATATTTTTTTGTTGGTTTGTTTGTTTGATGTTCTCACCATTCTGTATAAACTCTAGAGACTGCTGTGTGTGAAAATCTCAGAAGATCAGCAGTTTCTGAAATATTCTAACCAGCCTTTCTGTTTCTGTTTGATGTGACCATGAACTGAATATCTTGGACTGTATCTGTGTGATTTTATGCATTGCACAACTGACTCCTAATTCACTGATTTGGATAATTGCATTAATCAGCAGGGGTACAGGCATTCCTATTAAAGTGGCTAGTGGGTGTATATTCCACATATTTAAAATAAAATCAAATATATATATTTTAGGACAAATTTAATCCACCATAACACTTTAGGCATCCAACTAACAAAAATGCCTGTGTGTTATTTGTCACGCTGAACATTCATTAACACACAGAGAATGTTGCTATTGATAGGGCCTAGTTTGTTTTGTTTATCCTCACACCCCTTTTTAACAGAACGTGAGTTACCTATAAGGGTGCATCGCCTCCAGCAGGGTGACACGGTGACCTTATCTAACACAAGTGTCATGTGCTTGACCCACTCTGCAATGCTTGGCCAGTCAAGGATTACAGCTCCTCACACATCACAAAATTATATTCATAAAACTGGATTGATAGTGCGTAAACAGTTTAGGACTTCAATAATAGAAAGCTGAAATATACATTCACTTTAGTCTGATATGCTGGATTTCATATGACAATATGAAAAAAAAACATAGTTTATACATTTGACCCGAAGAAATCAAAGCAGAACATACAGATGGGTGCTTTGACCACTTAAGAATCTATGGCAAGATTTATATTTTATTTATTATATTTAAGTGCTGTGTAGACTAGCATCTAATCAATTGCTACAATTGTTTACATCAGATCTACATAACCCTAATTTAAATAAGACTATTCTGACTGTAGAAATGTTCAAACATTAAAATGGAAACCTGCTGAAGGAAATATGAAGCATGCAAGCAGTGAGAACAGTAGTGTATATCAACATATTGAAAGACTACACCACATGCTTTGGGGTATATATAAGCAAGGTTTTTTGTGCTAGTTGATCTCAAATGTATAAGGAAATCACAGTAAGCAAAATCTGAGATGTTTGTTGGTGTTTTTATGACATCAACAGATTTCAGACACCAACTTTGGAATGGAATTTGAATATTTACGCAAGATTACTGCAAATGTTTGAGGACAGACTAAATATTTTCAGTTTTTCCTTATACTGACTAGATATTAAAACCTATGTTGTCCTTTTAACAAATGGTATTCCTCTGAGAAAGCGATTAGCATCGAATACTTTTGGTAACTGGGTTAGCACCACAACCTTTGTTGGAGTAGTGAAACTGTTAAGGCGTGATGAACAATAAAATAAAGTGGGGTAAAAAAAGAAATTCTACATTCATATTTGGGGGGCATGGTCGCATAGTGATTAGCATGTTTGCCTTGCACCTCTTGGGATGGGAGCTTGACTCCTGCCTCCGCCCTGCATGTTGCTTGTTCTCCCTGTGCTTCAGGGGTTTCCTCCCCCAGTCCAAAGACCTGAGCAGTAGGCTGATTGGCATTTCCAAATTGTCTGTAGTGTGTGAATGTGTGTGCATTTGTGCCCTGCAATGGGTTGGCACCCCATTCAGGGTGTCCCCAGCCTTGTGCCCTGAGTTTCCTGGGATCTCCAGGCTGGAGGATGGATGGACATTGACTTTTGCATTGTACTCATTTGGCTGATAATTTTATCTAAACTGGCTTGCAATTGAGACAGGATACAATTGCGAAGTTGAGGGTTAAAGGGTCTTGCTCAAGCTGCCTAAGTGGCAGCTTGGTGGTGCTGAGCAGAACTGATGACCTTCTGACCAGTAGTACAGAGCCTTAACTACTGGTCTGGCAGACAACCAACCACAACATTTTTTTATTATTATTTCGGAATCTGCCAGAAAAATGTGAGATTTTCTCACTTCAAATAAGTTATTAATTAGACATGGGATTCCATCAACATATTCGATCCAATGACTATATCTTGTTTTAAAACACTCATTGTTTTGTGGTCATCAAAAGTTTGGTAATATTTATGTTCCTGCTAGAACCCGGCGTATGGAGGTGCTTACTCACGGAAGTACAAAGAGCCAGATTGCAGCTGTCATGATCCTGAAGCTTGTGGCCAGAAAAGTGTATAATAGGCTTCAGGTGTGCTGTGAGTGGCTGGGACTAAGACTATTATTCACTTTTCTGCTTGAGTTTTTAATGTACTAAACATGGTGAATCTGAAGGGTTCCCTGAATACACAATATTAAATGATGCAGTTCTCTTCCAAGGAGAGAGAGATGCTTTAGTGGCCACTAAAGCATCTTATATTTTAGATGGAGTTGATAGAGAATTATGACTTTTATTGGAGATGAGTGACTTTTGCTGGAGAGCCTGTAGAATAAGTCCAGGTGTACTCTGTTGACATAAGGAGCCAAACTGTGTGGAGCAAGCTGCTGAATATTGTAGTGCTCCAGCAATGCACAGATTGTTTTTATTCCTAGTCTGTCCTCAGCTGTACAGCAGCAAGCCTCAGGGGATCTGCAAAATGTACCCTCTTAAATGCCATAGAGCCTGTAGAGGAAGAAGCTTCCTGTGCCATGTTTCTATAGAAAATACAACACACACACACACACACACACACACACGTTTGTCTTCTTGTGAGGACCTTCCAGTGACATAGTCATTAACAGGGACATGCAGAGAGTTCCTGAGGGGCAGGGGCTAAAATGAAAAAAAAAAGGGGCTACCAAAGAGGTAATTTGACTACTTAACTATATTAACTATATAACTGGTCATAACTATATTAACTATATATTCTTATAACCCTGGTAGACATTGTAAATATACTGTGTGTGGTCACAATAATGAATATGAGAATGACACTACTAATATAACCTAATGGTATTTTATTTTTACATTCATAGAAATAATTACAACAAAACGGCAACTTTTAGTGGAGAGATGAATCCAAAGAACCTTTAAAAGAAAATGTAAACATTATGAAATAAAAAAGTATTACCATATTACTGTATTTACAGTATTACCATCCACAAATGTAGTGACACACCCACTGTATGTCACTTACTCTAAAAGTCAGTAAAACTATTAATTTCACTATTAAATTTGGCACTCTGATTTCCATAAAACTGCAGCACTACTTGCTGAACTGACTTTTTAGTCTCAAAGCTTGTCATTTTTGTCTTCTAAATGTAATTTATAAAAGATAAATTGAGATTTTAATTATCTTATATCACATTTAGGCTACAGCACTAAATTTACAATATTAGTTAACAAGGGGCAAGTTATCATATGTATTTAATAGAATTATATTTGGGATCTTGAAAAGTGAGTTCATTATTATTTTGTGTTGCGATTCTGCAGCTCTTACTGAATGGAGCAGACACTTTCAGTTTATAGCAGAGGTGCCCAAACTTTTTCCTGTGAAGGGCCAAAAACCAATCTTGATTGAGGGCCGTGGGCCGAAAGTAAGCATTGCATTATACCAAACTGTATTATATTAAAATTAAAGTTGCCATGGTTCCCCTCATTTATAATATTTAAAAATAAATAAATAAATAGAAAACATTACTCTGTAATCTGCTTAACTAAGGCAGGTTTGTTTTCCAAGTTTTATAGTTCAATGAAACTTATAGTACAATGAAAACAGGGAAACAATCCCATTTATAGTACAACAGAGTTCAATGCCTAATAATTCAAGCTATAAGCAATGCAGCCATATGCTTGCAATATCAGTGACATCTAATGATAGACATGAAGCTGGACCTTATTTTTCAAAAGTTTTTTTTCCAAATTGGGCTGCAGCTGACTTACTGACAAAGTCAGGTTATTATGTAGGTGAGAGTCAGTTAGTTTGCTTCTCAATTTACACTTGTTCAAGTTCATCAGACTGAAAGTCTGCTCACAGAGGTAGGTATGCCAAACAGAGAAAGCATGAGCTGTGACTGTTTGCACATCTTTAGGTACCTGTTTGGTGGGACACGTTTGTAGAAGGCTGTCAAGGGAAGGGACCTGAACTTGTGTTTGAAATCTTAATCACACTGAAGCTCAATTCGTTCCATCTGAAGATCATCACTGACTGTGTCCACACTGATGGTGAAGGGTTGAGCAAACAACACAAATTTACGCATCACATCCACAAGCCTGATGGATTTGGAACATAGCTGTACTTGATGTAAAATACAGTAGTACTTTATCACTTTCCTCCCACATTCACTCATTCACGGACTTTATGAGACACCAACGTATCAAGGCCAGATTTCCTCCCTACCATCAGTTGTAATACCAGCTATATTCTCCCACTTTAATTCATTCTTTTTCAACACTTTCCCTCTTCTCAAGGTGTTGGGCTACTGCTCAGAAGGTCATGAGTTCAAACCCCAGCACCACCAAGCTGCCATTGTTGGGGCCTTGAGCAAGGCCTTTAGCCCTCAATTGTGTAGATGTTTGAAAAAGATAAATGTAAATTGCTCTGGATGAGGGCATATCCCAAATACAGTAAATGTGAAAAAGCAAAATGACAGTGGAGGCAGTGCTTCAAGGGTAATCAGCATATGGCTCAATGTAGCACTGGCTATCACTCTTTATAAATATATGATGCCTTTTTTGCAACTATCTGTCTCATATTAGCTCACCTTTTTCACCCATGTTGACAAGGAAGCTGTACCTTTCGCGTAACTCTTTTTATATTTTTTCTCAAATTTTCTGCCCTCTCTGTATGGTTGGCGTCGTGCTTTTACTGATATATAACATACATATAATATATCAAGGTTAATTTGATGTCAGAAAATGTAACGAACTTGAGTAACTAGTACTTACCAACACAATCCCTTTCAATCAATTTGAAAACTACCAGCGATAAGCATATAAAATGCTTCTAATATTCCGAAAAGATTAACAGAAGAGCTGATGGTTTCAGCATACCTGTCTGCTTGTTGAAGCGAGATGCATCGCGATTGCATCATGACAAAGAGAATATCTGACTGCAGACTCAAGTCGGACAAATAAATAGGAACATTCTCCAACTTTCTTGTGATTAATTTGCTACTCTTTTGTGCATGCTTTTGTGTTAATTTGAATTCAAATGCTTTTTACATAATATAATTATTTATTAATTAATGTTAAGAGGGGAACTCTTAAATAATTTAGAAAAAGGGCAGGGGCACGAGCCCCCAGAAAACCCATCTGCCCCCCGCATGTCCCTGGTCATTAATGCAACTAATTAATGTTATGTCAAATATAGCCCTAATCTTCATGATGTCCCCAAAAGACCCAAAGCCTAACCCAAATATACTCATAAGATCAAAAGTGTCAGATATTTTTATCCTTATTCCTGAACCCCCCCCCTTCACCACTGAACACAGTTCAGGAACCAATGTGACATATGAAACTGACTTTCAGTCTCTCAGCATGCATATTGCATAGTGCATCTGGGCAACATAGTCATTAAAAGCAACAGATGTTCTGCTGAATGCATTGCTTCTGCAGCAAAGGAGAGCTGAACTGTAATTATGAAAGAGGACAGAATAAGGCCATGTAACTAAGAAAAAATAAGTCTTACTTGTATTGATGTCTTATTTATGTAATGTAAGCTTTATAATTGATTCTGTGTTATTAATCGGCCTAACAGCCAACAATTTTATATTAGCAGAATTTTTTTTTTTACAGTGTTAGTTAGAACTTTTGCTTCCAAGAGCAATACGTAATTTTCTGGGTGGGCAGTGGGGCATGGTGGCTTAATGGTTAGCCCGTTTGCCTCGCATCTCCAGGGTTGAGGGCTTGATTTCTGCCACTACTCTGTGTGCACGGAGTTTGCATGTTCTCCCTGTGCTTTGGGGGCTTCCTCTGGGTACTCCAGTTTCTGCCCCCAGTCCAATGAACTTCACTGTAGGCTGATTTGCATTTCCAAATTGTCTGCAGTGTGTGAATGAGTGTGTGTGAGTGCGTCCGATTGTGCCCTGTGTTGCACCCTGTCCAGGATGTCTCCCGCCTTGTGCCTTGAGTCCCCTGGGATAGGCTCCAGTATCCCTGTGACCCTGTGTAGGATAAGCGGTATAAGAAAATTGATGGATGGATGGGTATTCTGGGTGAACAGCACAGCAGGTAGCATTGATGTCTCACAGTTCCATGGTCCCTGGTTTGATCCTGAGCTCAGATTAATACTCTATGCATGTTCTCCCCATTTCCATATGGATTTCCTTTTGTTTTTCAGGTTCTCTCACCTTCCAATAGTAGGAAGAGGATTGCCTAGGTTAAATTGCCTCTAGGTGTGATTGAGTGTGTGAATGTATGCGTGCATGGTGTCCCTGCGATGGATTGGTGTCCCATCCTGGGTATATTCCCATCTCTCTCCCAATGTTTTTACATAATGTTCATACAGTTAATGGTCCTCCAATGTTGCTGCAACATTTTTAGATATAGATGTTAAAAAATACCATTTTCATACTGCTACTCTATATCATTATCTCACTGGGAAAATTGTGTGAGGAAGGATCTAGTAACATTGTGAAACAACGATTATTACAGCCAATGTTTTTTACAATGTTGCTGGAATGTTATTTCTGTGACAATCTGACCTTTTTTTTTTTTTTTTTTTTAAAAAAAAAACCTGTTTTCTATTTACTGAAATTCTGATATAATATATATAATATATATATAATATATAGAATATAGCAGGACATATACTCCTGGGCAAAAAAAAGGCCCAAAATGGCTAAATAATAAGCTTTTATGGTCTTAACCACAAATCATTGGTCAGGAAATTAGCAGGAATTAAACAAACAGATAACTTAGTATGGGATAACTTTTTCCCTTTGATTTCTTTTCTGTAAATGTTTAAGCTTTATGGTTAAACTTGTGTACAGTTTTTTTTTGTTGTTGTTGTTATTTAATTTTATTTTTTACTTTATTTTAATTTTGTAACATGTGTTAGTTTGAATTTTACATCAAACATTTTAATCATTATCAAGTTTTTACCTTTGTGTACAAGAAGACTATATAAGTGAATTTCCCTGTTTCTAGCTTTTCCCAAAAAATCTCACTGCAGCAAAAATAAATGAGTAAATGGTGGCACAGGAGGTCTCAAGTCTTGCTAATTTTCTGACCATTGATTTGTTGTTAAGGCCAATGAAAGCTTAATATTTTGCCATTTTGGGCTTGGCCCATGTATAAAAATAATAATAATTTTGCCCAGGAGTGTTTAGCATTTTAAAAGCAAAAACATTTGTAACACTTTCTATACCTTCAAGCATCACTAATTAAACAATTTCAGAAATGTCATCACAGTTTTGCACCACACCTTTCTGTCTACCTGTTCTGACACCATTGCTGGCTGATATGATCAAATCTGAACACACAAGCACATGCCCATGACAGAGCAGAGCAGAGGATTAGCAGAGAGCATCTTCAACTTCTGAGTGGCTGTAAACAGGCTGTCATTCGCTTTCACTTTAGCTCTTGTTGACGGACTGCAAGGTCAGCGTCTGCCGACATCACACCTTTTAGATAACACACATACACACACACACACACACACACACACACACACACACACACCACTCTGACATGGCTGTGGAACTGCTATACCCAGCTAATGCATTCGGACTCCAAAGGCCTGTTTGTGTTAGCAGTGACCCAAACCGACATTTTACTTTCACTTAACTTTGAGAGGACACTTTTTCCGAGTAGAAGAAAGGGCACCCTAGGTGTGTTACTTAAATCTTAAAGTTCTGCTCCAGGTGAATGGATTTGAGGAAGGTACAGCTTTTTAATTTGGACATCTGTCTTCATATAGAGCTCTCTTAAACACAAGGCCAGCAGTATCGATCTTGTCATGAATCTGCGAGGGCACAGTAATTTGGGTCTCGCTACAGCACAGGTAGTTTTCACCTTTCATTTTGGTCTGGGGCTGTAATATTTAGCAGCAGTAATCAAAGGCTCCCAGCCAGCAGTGGAGCATGACGAGGGCCTTTGCTATCTCTCTCTCTCTCTCTCTCTCTCTCTCTCTCTCTCTCTCTCGGATTAGGAACCCATTACCACAGCCAAGTTGGGCCAAGGCAAACAGGGTCCAAGCTTCACACAGGAAGCACCACATCCATCATCACACTAGCCCATTATTCTGCATTCTTCCAGTCCAAGCATACATCAATCTTAATTCTCCAGTACTGAGAGACCCCTCAATCTGTTTGACCTCAGCTCTGCACGTCACGACCAGATACAAAGGAAACAAATTAGAGATGAGAGAAATAACTGCCTGTCATTTCCCATTCCAATTCTCCTGAGGCTGGAGCTCCTGCTGTGGCACTGGAGAAAACAGAGAGTCTAAAATCAGCAAGCGTCACTCTCTCTTTCTCTCTCTCTCTCTCTCTACACACATACACACATACACACACACACACACACACACACACACACACTGTATGATTGCACGCATTATATGTGGACTAATTGGATAATGGGCTGAATAGCTTAAGGAAGCTTTCAGTCTTGGTTGAAGCAAGCAGTTCATAAAATGCTGTTGTTTGTAATTAATGATTTGGGAGTTGCAGTGGACAGTCTCATGTCTGAATGAAAATGGGAAAGAAAGATAAATTCGATCATCTGGGCTATGATGAATCTCCATATACTTTTTCTTTGAATTACCATGCAAAAGTAAGCACTCTTTTATGCACACAGCTATGCTGAAATGTTTTATTTTTGTACAGATTTAACAGCTGAACATCTGTCAGTCATGTTGCAACACATCTGGAGCACATAGAGTTCGGGAGCCTTGCTGAAGTATACCGTGGCAGTAGGTAGGTGTCTCTGTATATACGGTACCCCATCAGAACCATATTACATCTCATTTATCAACAACCATATTATCTCATTTACTCATGTCAGCAGTGTTAAATTCTGGTCTAGTGAGCAGGTTCCTCACCTCCTGCCCATCACAGCATTTATGCTCTTCATCTGTTGCATGTCCACGCTTATTAAAAAGTAATTATTTATTCAAATGACCATGTATACGTATAATTATACAGTGGGATTTAGTAGGGGTTTTTAATTCATTGTTTTGTATCAAGGTCTTCATGAAAATGGTTAGACTTCTAGATTCTGAACCTGACATCAATGAAATCATGTAATGTACTATTACGGTCTTAAATTTTAGAACAATAAATAAAACCACCTCTACAAAAATCCCAACATAACAGCTTGTTTGTATTTTTCAGGAACAGTTTGTGGGACCCATCCACTCAAATGTAACTCAATACTGCTCCCATGTGGATATAGAAAAAGTGACATTTTAGCAGGTAAAAATATTTTGAATACATAGTTAAAATTATCTTTTATCTTGGATTATAACATTATAATATACCAAATATATAATTATTAAACACATTTATAGACATTTTCTTTTGCTAATTTTAATCTGGAAATAGTCATGTGTTCTTGGAAAATAATTTTCTACAATTTTAAGCATTTATTTTTAGAAAGAAACAAAATCTGCCAAAAGAATAAAAACATTTAAATCATGACTTTTTATTTATTTTTTATTTTATTTGGTTAATTTTACATTTTTTATTTTATTTTAAATTTGCCCATGTTCAAGATATATTCACTTGTGAAGAAATAAGTTCATTTTGCAGTGCAAATATTGAAATGGTTAAAACAGCAAAAGCAATTTCCATTGCTCTACTGCCTATAATCCAATATTAGTTCCTACCAATATGGCTTTTGAAGCTGTATTATCTCCATATCATAAAGTGAGTGTTAGAATTTTTAATCAGCCTGTCTAGCAATAATGACTAAAAAGAATGATTGTTTGATATGATATAATGATATAATGGCTATTTAGGATATTTAGGACTGCAATTGCCACGAACAGTTTTGCATGCAAGTCTCCATCAATGAACAGCCGATAACTTCAACAAAACAGACTTCATGTGAAAACTGTAATGAATTTCCTGCTTACACAGTTTCACTATTTGGAAATGTAGTACACAGTTATAGAAGGGATTTATTTATCATTGCATTAACCATTGTCACCCAGATGAGGATGGGTCACTTTTGAGTTTGACTCCTCTCAAGGCTTCTGCCTCATATCATCTCAGGGACTTTAAATATTTTTGTAAAACTGCTTGGAGACAATGTCCATTGTTAAAAGTGCTATAGAAATAAAATTGAATTAAATTGAATATTTTCCTTGTTGACATTGATCTTTAGTGATGGCAAAAACAGCCAAAAAGCAGCTTTGGATCATAGAATAGTGGCTATTCAGTAAATAATGAAATATTAAATAATTGTATTATCTCTGAGTCTGAATATTTTTAAACACTTTAATTGATTATCAGGTCAGAATAGCATAATTACACAGGCATGAATCTGTGTAACTGTAATTGCCTTAAGTTCATATGACTGTACTACCACATGGCAGTCTTTCTTGAAAAAGCACATACAGTATCTCACAAAAGTGAGTACACCCCTCACATTTTTGTAAATATTTGATTATATCTTTTCATGTGACAACACTGAAGAAATGACACTTTGCTACAATGTAAAGTAGTGAGTGTACAGCTTGTGTAAAAGTGTAAATTTGCTGTCCCCTCAAAATAACTCAACACACAGCCATTAATGTCTAAACCGCTGGCAACAAAAGTGAGTACACCCCTAAGTGAAAATGTCCAAATTGGGCCCAATTAGCTATTTTCCCTCCCCGGTGTCATGTGACTTGTTAGTATTACAAGGTCTCAGGTGTGAGTGTGGTGCAGGTGTGTTAAATTTGGTGTCATCGCTCTCACACTCCCTCATACTGGTCACTGGAAGTTCAACATGGCACCTCATGGCAAAGAACTCTCTGAGGATGTGACAAAAAGAATTGTTGGTCTACATAAAGATGGCCCAGGCTAAAAGAAGATTGCCAAGACCCTGACACTGAGCTGTAGCACGGTGGCCAAGACCATACAGCGGTTTTTCAGGACAGGTTCCTCTCAGAACAGGCCTCGCCATGGTCGACCAAAGAAGCTGAGGGCACATGCTCAGCGTCATATCCAGAGGTTGTCTTTGGGAAATAGATATATGAGTGCTGCCAGCATTGCTGCAGAGGTTGAAGGAGTGGGGGGTCAGCCTGTCAGTGCTCAGAGCATACGCTGCACACTGCATCAAATTGGTCTGCATGGCTGTCGTCCCAGAAGGAAGCCTCTTCTAAAGATGATGCACAAGAAAGCCCACAAACAGTTTGATGAAGACAAGCAGACTAAGGACATGGATTACTGGAACCTTGTCCTGTGGTCTGATGAGACCAAGATAAACTTATTTGGTTCAGATGGTGTCAAGCGTGTGTGGTGGCAACCAGGTGAGGAGTACAAAGACAAGTGTGTCTTGCCTATAGTCAAGCATGGTGGTGGGAGTGTCATGGTCTGGGGCTGCATGAGTGCTGCCGGCACTGGGGAGCTACAGTTCATTGAGGGAACCATGAATGCCAACACGTACAGAGATCATCTTCACAGACTGGGCCGCAGGGCAGTATTGTAGCATGATAACGACCCCAAACACACCTCCAAGATGACCACTGCCTTATTAAAGAAGCTGAGGGTAAAGGTGATGGACTAAACCCTACTGAGCATCTGTGGGGCATCCTCAAACGGAAGGTGGAGGAGCACAAGGTCTCTAACATTCAACAGCTCCGTGATGTCATCCGGGAGGAGTGGAAGAGGACTCCAGTGGCAACCTGTGAAGCTCTGGTGAACTCCATGCCCAAGAGGGTTAAGGCAGTACTGGAAAATAATGGTGGTCACACAAAATATTGACACTTTGGGCCCAATTTGGACATTTTCACTTAGGGGCGTACTCACTTTTGTTGCCAGCGGTTTAGACATTAATGGCTGTGTATTGAGTTATTTTGAGGGGACAGCAAATTTACACTGTTACACAAGCTGTACACTCATTACTTTACATTGTAGCAAAGTGTCATTTCTTCAGTGCTGTCACATGAAAAGATATAATCAATTATTTACAAAAATGTGAGGGGTATACTCACGTTTGTGAGATACTGTATATAGCTCTAAACTACATTTACACAATCAATATTTCATCTTACACTTGCTAGCAGTTGGCTAACTTATATGGGTTCAAAGTGAGTGGAACGGGAGAGAGAAGGCAGAAAGCAGATATCCAAACATAGCCTTATTTGCACATAGTCACACACACCAAGAAAGTACTAGAGGTGCTCAGAGCTTGTAGAGAGAAGAGACTCTGTCAAACCTCAAGAGAAGAGAATTACACACAGAAGAGTCAAGTACTGGAGAGAAAGAGGGACAATTTGACCTGACATAACTTCGTTCATTTTTTTATATTCAGTAATCACTTTATACTGCTCAGGGTTCCTGTAGATCCTGGGAATACAGGATACCAGTGCATCCCTGAGCAGTATTCACACACATTCACAAATCTGAGCAATTTAGCACAGGCAATACATGCATGTTTCTAGACAGTAGAAGGAAACCAGAAAACACTGAGGAAACCCATATGTACAAGTTGATATCATGCAAAACATACAGACACTAATCCAAAGTGAGGATCAAACCAGGGACCCTGGAGCTGTGAGGCATCAATGCTAGCAATTGTGTCACCCAAATTATCAATCTTTTAAATAAAATCAACAGAAGAGGTTATTTAATATAAAATAAATATTTCTTTTTCAAACCAACCAAATAATAATTGAAATCGTACCTTTTAGACTGATGAAGAGGCCTAAATACTTTGAGACTATGCACAAGGAATACAAGAAAGGTGCAATCTAGAACATGGCAATGAAGGCAATATATCAGACTCAGTGGGAAATGAAGAGTATAACTTCAAGCCTGATGACCTGGAACAGGGAGGATCAGATAACGTTTTTGGATAAGCTCATCCACCTTATCATTGGTGTCCTATTAAAAAAAACAACATATCTACATATCTTGCAGTTTTTACTTTTGTATATATAGGGAATGTGGGCATATTCTGTCCACCCACAGCAGTTGACATCTAAAAGACCGGATATGTAAATCTGATAAATCACACTATTAATTTAACTATGTCCATTGACTAAGCAGCGTCTACAGAGGATAATTTAATTAGAGGCACATTTAATGTATAGTAGACTGCAGTCCTGATGTTGGTGGCATACTGCAGGTGGTACTTACACTGAGGATTCTGGGAAAATATTCTAATCTGTCCGCTTTCTCAAATGCTTAATTTCGACTTCACCACTTTTTGAAAGTGTATTCTGTTAAAAATATGTTGTTGTTTTTTTTTGCTTGCAGCAGAAACAGACCCAAATGATTTCTAAAAATGTCACATTGCAGTGTTAGTTTCTCAGCATGTTGTTGTTGTAAACTAGCTGTATGCTTTTTCACTGATAGAAATCTTCCCAGGCGGCAACTGCAGGGGTTTTGATCATTAAAAGAAATAAATTCCTGTACAACTTAAGACTATAAAACTTTTAATGTTGTAAAATTATTTTATTATATATATATATATATATATATATATATATATATATATATATATATATATATATATATATATTGCATGTGTTCATTGTATATATTTGCTTTTTCATTCATTGTAAGGAGGAAGGCCAATAATTCCTGAGTTGCCTGTAATTTTCTGAAATTGCTGTTTTTTGTTTGTATTTTTACAATAAATATAAAGTACAATACAGTTTCCACAATTAATTAGGAACACCTGTACACCAGCACATTAATGTATTTATTTAATCAGCCAATCATGTGTCAGTAGCACAATGCATAAAATCGTCTGGGTTATGCATGTAACCCTGTTCCCTGAGAAGGGAACGAGACATTGCTTTTAGCATAACACTATGGGGAGCTCCCCTCGCGCACGACCGGCAACTGAAACTTGTGTTATATCATGCCTATAGGCCTGCCATGATCAGGTGACGTGGCAATTAAGCACGTCGCGTAATATATATATACATATATATATATATATATATATATATATATATATATATATATATATATATATATATATATGACATCTGTGAACCGCGCCGTCAGCCTGTATTATCTGAAGCGAAGACACAATTCATAGGCCTACCCCGGTATAACAAAGCTACGCAATGTCTTGTTCCCTTCTTAGGGAACTGAGTTACATGTGTAAGTCAGATGTTCCCTTTCAAAGGGAACTCCACACTGCATTTAGCATAACACTATGGGAACGACAATGATAATCATAATAATAATAATAACAATAATAATAAAAATAATAAACTTTATTTTATAAAGCGCCTTTAAATTCAGCTTCTCAAAGCACTGTACACAAAATAAGCAGTACACAGAAAAATAAAAAACATAAAGTTAATAAGAATAACATTGTTAATAATAATAATAATAATAATAAAAGAAGACATCAGTAGTCAAATGCAAGTTTAAAAAAGTGTGTCTTAAGTTGAGCTTAAAAAATGCCAAAGGTCTGAGCTTCCCTGAGTTCAGGAGGAAGAGAGTTCCAAAGCGAAAGAGCATACACAGAAAAAGCCCTGTTACCCATAGATTTTAGGTGGGTTTGTGGAACAGTTAACAAATTGCACTGTGAAGAGCACAGTCTGCGATTTGGGGTGTAAGGGATTATTAAACCAGATAAGTAATGAGGAGCCAAGCCATGTAATGCCTTGTATGTCAACATCATGATCTTAAAATCGACACGAAACCTGACCGGGAGCAAGTGCAAGGACTCCAAAACAGGAGTAATATGTTCACATTTCCTGTTTCCCATCAGGATCCTGGCAGCAGAGTTTTGAACATATTGCAACTTGTAGATTGTGGATTTAGAAACTCCGGCTAAAACGGCGTTACAGTAATCCAACCGAGTAACAACAAATGAATTAATCAGCTTTTCAGCCACAGAGAAGTTTAGCATAGGGTGCAGTCTAGCTATATTTCTGAGGTGAAAAAAGGATGCTTTAACAGTGCTCTGAACAAAAGAATCAAGTGTAAGGCTGGTATCAAAAATTACTCCAAGGTTCCTCATTTTACTTTGAGTCTCTAGAACAGAGCCATCAACCAACAGAGACAGTGGACCAGCTTTGAGAATTTGATGATGGCAACCTATAAGCATAACTTCGGTTTTCCCGCTGTTCAGGCACAGAAAGTTATTATTCATCCATGTTTTTTATCTCAGAAATACAGTCAGAAAGAAAACAAATATCAAGGTTTTCACCAGATTTTGAGTGAATGTAGATTTGGGTATTGTCAGCATAAAAGTGATAATGGAGGGCAAGCGATCGCAGCAGATGCCCAAGTGGTGATGCCTAAGTGTCAGACCTGTAACCACCCATAGAAATAAACTGGGAACAATCAGTAAAACAGGATTTAAACCAGTTTAAAACTGTCCCAGACACACCAAAAACACTTTCAAACAGGTAAGTAAAAGACCATGATGCACAGTATTGAAAGCAGCTCTAAGATCAAGACCCACTCCGTCATACTGAGGGTACGGCCTGTTCAAAAAGACCCAAGCCAGAGGGTCAGTGCAAGACACTTGAGCCCAGGGCGGAATGAATATCCAGGCTGTAATATCGAATGAAGGTGTGTGGCGTAGACCAACCTGCAACAGCGGAGGCAACCCCCATAGTGGAATGAGCCCTTATGCCCAGAGGCGTAGTGAGACTCATAAGCGATTGAGATTGCTTCCACTATCCAATTAGAGATGCGCTGCTTTGACACAGCATCACCTCTACTGTCGCTGCCAAGTAGACCAGCAGCTCCTCCGACTTACGCCACTGGCTGGAGTGGTGGATGTAAGTACAGAGAGCCCTTACTGGACACAGCAGGTGCATTCTCTCTTGATCTGGTGTGACGAACAGAGGAGGGCAGAAAGCCTGCAACACCACAGGCTGGGCAGCAGATGTAGGCACTTTAGGAATATGATCCAGCCTAGGATACAGGAAGGCCTTGGTTAATCCAGGGGTAAAGTCAAGGCAGGAAGGGGCAACTGAGAGAGCTTGTAGATCTTCTACTCGCTTGAGAGATGTCAGAACCAGAAGAAGAGCTACCTTTAGAGTCAGAAGCTTCTCAGAGGCTGACTCTAAGGGCTCAAATGGGGCGCCTGACAGACTTTCCTGGACCACAGAAAGGTCCCAGAAAGGTATGCGCGGCCTGCAGATGGGCCTCAGCCACCTGACACCAGGCATAAACCTCGAAGTTAGAGGATGCTGCCCCACAGAGGCTCCATCGACAGGGGAATGGCTGGCTGAAATGGCGGCCGCATAAACCCTGATTGTAGAAGGAACCCACCCCGCTGAGAAATGTTCTTGTAAGAACTCCAGGACTGTAGGTATTGCACAGTTCACTGTGTCTACAGTGGATCCCTGCAGATGGGAATCTCCCAAGGAGTGCCATCTAGCAGGGATATTATCTCTGAGAACCATATTCAAGCTGGCCAATAAGGTGCTATTAGCAGCAGATGTAGACTGTCTTGGCAAACTCTCGCTAGAACTTGTGGGAGCAGAGCGATCGGGGGAAAAGTGTACAGATGTGACCTCGTCCACACGTGCACCATGGCATCCAGCCCTAATTGTGCAGGAGGAGTGAGGGCGAACCACAGTGGGGAGTGTGTTGTCTCCTCAGCGGCAAACACATGGCCAACCTCTGCCATATAGACTCCACCACTTGTGGATGGAGCCACCAATCCCAGGGCCTCAGCCCCTGCCTCAACAGGATGTCTGCCCCCACATTCCAGTTACCCAGAATGTACATTGCACTCACTGACACAACTTTCCCTCTGCCCAGAGAAGACTGAGTAAGGGGCGCAGACATAATCCTCCCTGGTGGTCAATATATGAGACCACTGCTGTGTTGTCTGAAAACACATGGTGACCTCTCAATTGAGGAAGAAGGAATTTCAGTGCTAGAAATATGGCCCACATTTCTTGGCAATTTATATTCTGCTCTAGATGAGGGCCGCTGCAGAGACCATGAGAGACAGCTAGCTGTATGTACAAAATATACAAAAATTTGTGGCACTTTACACAAACACTAATGCTAGACAGCATTAAGCCTGGTTTATACTCGATGTGTCCGGAATAGCACGAGGGAGCACGCAGCAAAAATGACGTCATTGCATAGTGGGCAGTCGAGTGCATTGAGTGCGTGAGGCCTCATTCCGCATGGCGATTTGTACTGTATTATTTGTAACTTGCCACGCTGAGCCACATCCAAAAATGAATGACTTCAAGGCGACTCTTGCCAAAAGGTACGATTGTACAGGCATCTCTGTGATCTGTGTGGGATCATAGAGATAGCCAGATGGCACAAAATTCATGGAAAGGTTTTTAAAAATAGTGATTTTGATTTGCTTTGTATATACTGTTGAAAGAATAAATCCAAAGCTGAAAGTTTTTTTAGGGGGGTGTACCATGTATTCATTCATCAGTATCTTCACAAATAAACACAGTCACTACACTGCACCATCAGACCATGATTAAACCTCATTCTTTTGTCTCTATACACAGAGACATTTACATTGATGGGCAGCCATAAAGAGTGATCATTCTGTAATAACTTTCTTTGTCTCTATACATAAAGAGACATTTGCACTGATAGGTGAACATAATCACCTGATTTTGTAAATGTGAGAAATTACATTTGCAGGAAGCACCCACTTTTTGCTTATGTCTACAGTAATTTCTAACATTTACAAAATGAGCCTACAATAAATAATACGTCTATTTAATGAAAGCAAAGGTCCATATTTAACAAAAATATTCAATTTCATTTTATTAAATTTCTGTTTTTCAATTTAGTTTTATACATGTTCTCATATTTATGGCTGTATTTTGTTGTAATGTGACAAGTAATAATATCAAGGTTTACTGGTTTTAGATGATTCCTATATGATTCTTTGCTCCTTTTTTTCATACTGTGGGTTTTAGTAAAGTGTACTGAAAACAAACATCGTCAACAATAAACACAACAATTCAGCAACTCCACTCTCTTACGTTTGTAAGCATTGCTATGGCTGTTCCGACAAAGTACTTCTTCTCTCAGCTATTTCCTGTTGGTTTATACATTTACATTACATTACATTTATTCACTTAGCAGACGCTTTTATCCAAAGTGACGTACAAATGTGAAAGATACAAGCAAAGTGATATATCAAGCAAAGAACAATACAAGTAGTGCTACCATACAAGATCCATTAATTGAATTCCAGAAGAAGTAAAGTGCAGAGTAGAGGTGTAAGTGCAATTTTTTTTTTTTTTTTTTTTTTTTTTTATGAGTTGGTTAGGTGTTCATGGAAGAGGTGGGTCTTTAGCTGTTTTTTGAAGAAGGTGAGAGATTCTGCGGTCCGGATTGAGATTGGAAGTGCATTCCACCACTGAGGAACAGTTAGTGTGAAGGTTCTGGAAAGGGACCTTGCGCCACGCTGAGTTGGAACTGCTAAACGTCGGTCGCTAATCGATCGCAGATTGCGAGAGGGAACATAGGCCTTCAGGAGAGAGTTGAGGTAGGAGGGTGCCGTTCCTGACAAGGTCTTGTAGGTGAGCATCAAGGCATTGAACTTGCAGCTACAGGAAGCCAGTGGAGGGAGATGAAGAGGAGTTTGACATGGGTTCTCTTGGGCTGGTTGAAGACGAGGCGTGCTGCAGCATTCTGAATCATCTCAGTGGGTTTGATGGAGCTGGCTGGGAGGCCTGAAAGCAGTGAGTTGCAGTAGTCTAGTTTAGAGATAACAAGAGCCTGGACTAGTATCTGTGTAGCCTGTTCGGTGATGTAGGGTCGGATTTTCTTGATGTTGTAAAGGATGAACCTACAGGACCTTGCAGTTGTTGAGATATGGTCTGTAAAGGTCAAGCCGTCATCAAGAATCACCCCAAGGTTCCTGGCCATCCTGGATGGCTTGAGTGTGAGTGATCTGAGCTGTACAGTGAGGTTGTGGTTGATTGAGGGACAGGCTGGGATGACGAGAAGCTCAGATTTTGCCAGGTTAAGCTTAAGATGGTTTTCCTTAATCCAGACCGAGATGTCCAAAAGGCAAGCAGAGATGCGTGCAGAGACGGATGGATTGTCAGGCTGGAAGGACAAATGGAGCTGGGTGTCATCAGCATAGCAATGATATGAGAAGCCATGAGACTCAATCACCTGCCCTAGAGATGTAGTGTAGATAGAAAAGAGGAGTAGACCCAGAACTGACCCCTGTGGAACGCCAGTTGTGAGTTGCTGAGTTTCAGAAATACCTCCCCTCCATGATACCTTGAAGGATCTGTCAGAGAGATAGGATTCCACCCAGCACAGAACCGTTCCAGTGATGCCCAGGCTGGAGAGAGTTGACAGGAGGATCTGATGGTTCACAGTGTCGAAAGCAGCAGAGAGGTGAAGTAGGATGAGGACAGATGATCTAGAGGTTGCTCTTGCTAGTTGTAAGGCTTCAGTGATGGAAAGCAGAGCAGTCTCCATGGAGTGGTTGCTCTTGAAGCCAGACTGCTTGGTGTCCAGGAGGTTGTTCTGTGTGAGAAAATTGGAGAGTTGATTCAAAACGGCTCTTTCAAGAGTTTTGGAAAGAAAAGGGAGGAGGGAAACAGGTCTGTAGTTGTCAACTATAGCAGGGTTGAGTAATGGTTTTTTAAGCAGTGGGGTAACCCGGGCTTGCTTAAATGAGGTAGGGTATGTGCCAGTAGAGAGCGATGTGTTAAAGATGTGTGCGAAAGCAGGTAATAGTGTGGGAGAGATCGACTGAAGAAGGTGAGAAGGATTAGGGTCAAGAGGACAGGTTGTGGGACGGCTAGAGAGGAGGAGTTTAGAGACATCAGTCTCTGAGAGGGGAAAGAAGGAAGTCAGTTGGGAGTTACATGGAGGAGGAGTCGGTCTATGCATGTCTGGGGTTGAGAACTGGTTCCTGATTGATGTAACCTTGTTGGTAAAGAAAGTGGCAAAGTCATCTGCATTGAGAGAAGTAGGGGAAGGGGGAGGAGGGGGACAGAGTAGAGAGGAAAGGTTTTGAAAAGAATGCGGGTGTTGGGAGAACTACCAATCTTCTCTTGGTAGAATGTGGCTTTAGCAATGGAGATGCTATTGGAAAAAGAAGAGAGAAGTGTCTGGTAATTGGTTAGGTCAATTGGGTTGTTTGATTTGACAGGTCAGCGAGGGGGGTCGAGGGGGAGGGAATTATTCATTCTCTCTCTCTGATAGCCTGTATATATTCTTATCTGAGTACACAGAAATCCCTGTCCCTGTTCTGACACAATACGCTCTCTATTCCTAGTTGTCAAGCAATGACCTAACTGTCAGACCTCCACCCTCTTCCTCGATACATCTATCCATGATTTTCTATACCGCTTATCCTGCTAGGTCATGAGGAACCTGAAGCCTATCCCAGGGAGCATTGGGCACAAGACAGGGTACACCCTGGACAGGGTGCCCATCCATCGCAGGGCACAATCCCATACACATTCACAAACCCATTCATACACTGCGGACACTTTGGACATGCCAATCAGCCTACCATGCATGTCTTTGGACTGGGGGAGGAAACTGGAGCACCTGGAGGAAACCCCCGCAGCACGGGGAGAACATGCAAACTCTGCACACAGGACCATGGTGGAAATCGAACCCCCAACGCTGGAGGTGTGAGGCAAACCACTAAACCACCGTGCGTCCACTCTCTTCCTCCCTTTCTGTATATATATTCTGATCATTAATCAGCATTAAACTAAGAAGCTTTCACTGACCTCTGTGCCTGTGTGACTTCTTCCCAAGCTTGATACTGAGAAGGTAACAGCAGTGTCCAAGAATTTAATTCTGAGGCCGGTATCAGCAAAATTTTAACAGTATGCTTACAGTTCAACTTGCACTGAGCATGACCTTTCATTTCATATTGTTCTACCACAACTATTTGGACAAAATTTCTTTACAAAACTGTTGTCTTACAGTGCCCTCCACTAATATTGGCACCCTTGTTAAATATGAGTAAAGAAGGCTGTGAAAAATTTCTTATACCCTTGTGAAACAGGAAGTCAACAGTGTCCTATTCCTAGTCACCCAGGTGTAGGAATATACATCAAATATATTTTTTCTCATATGAATTAATAGGGGTGCCAGTAATTGTTTCACACCTATATTTAACAAATATATATTTTTTGATAAACCTGTGTTGTGTTTGCAATTGTTTAATATCCATGAGAGCAGAGTATTTTTGTGATTTTCTTAAACAAAATATCAAAAGTTTAAAAAACAAAATTTTCACAGGCCTCTTTGCTCATATTTACCAAGGGTGCCAATATCAGTGGAGAGCACTGTATATGTTTTTTCATTTCTCAATTCATTCATTGAACTTTTATTAACTTATCTGAAAAGCTTCTGACTTATTTTTTATGAGTTATATCATCTTATAACATTGTTCATGTTAACATTCCACCACAGACAGTCTCATTCTGAAAACTATGTATGATTTTATTTTATCTTCAAAGTAATTTCTATTTAGGCCTAATAGTATGAGTTTGATTGATTGATGATATATAATGAAAAAAATATCAGAACATTTAACAAATAAATGATTTGTTTGTTTAATTACTTTTCATATAAACTATCATGTGAGGGGAATAAAGGCAAGATTCTCCATATGCTATTAATGAAAGATTTAACACAATAATGAAAATGTGGAAAAATAACCATGCGCATGATTAATTAAATGAAAAGTGAAATGTACAATAATATAACAATATCTTACTTCGTATTTACAAAAACTATTATAAAGTTTAATTAATAATATTTGTGTTTCTCTGTGTAACTGTCAGGTGAAATTACCTGAAAATACCATATGAAATGAAAATCTGATTAAAATTTGTTTTCAATGTTAATTACAGAAATCGAGCCACACACAAACCATGTTTGAAAAGACCTTTTAGTGTCGTTCCACCAAAAACTGAAGCAAACAAAACAGATCTGGTGATGTTTTTCCATCTGATACCAAAACATGTTTTGTTTCCCTCCAATGAGTGCAAATCAGATTATGTGTTCAGTGTGAAAATACCACCCTCAGGCAGTTTCTGGCTGTCTGTGTCTCAATAACATGACTAATTGTGTCAGTTTGACATCTTGGCAGATGCCTGGAATTGATTGTAATTATAATGAATGAGCTCAACAAAATTATTTGTCAGTTGCTGAGGAAGGCTGATGCTTTCCATTCTAGACTGAATATTTACAGTAAGTATTGTTTATTCAGGTTTATTTATAGACTGGTTATAGAATCAATCAAAATATATATATATCTTGCTTGAAGTGGAATCAATTTACAAATCATCAATTACAAATTACAAATAATACACAGTAAACTTTATTTTACATTTTCATCAAAAGTCAAGTAATAATTTTAGTCATGAACAAAATGTTACATGTCACATAAAAAGAGAAGGATTTATAACATACAGAAACAATAAAAGTATATATATATATATATATATATATATATATATATATATATATATATATATATATATATATATATACATATATATATATATATAAAAAACAAGACAAGCTTCATGTACTGAATTCTAATGGAGGCTTTTTGAAGGGTTCCTGGATATTCCTGAAGCACTTTGGTGTACAAGGATTTGCCTGACAGACCACCAATATACTTGATCCTGATCCAATAAAAGAAAAGAAAAAAAAGCTCCATTAATCAATGTGGCTTAGACCTATTTCTAGTCTAGAGGGGATGTGGTTAGTCTACGGTCAATATGTGTCTTACACAGCGATGGTTCAGTCCATTAGTGGAAGGCTTAACCAAAACAACATGATGTAGACTCCTCCAGTTCATGGTAGCCCTTTCGGTTAGGTTCTGGAAAAAGACAGAGAGGGCTGTTAGCGGAATCAAATCTACCATGAACTGTTTCCTTCTAAAGCCTCCTTTAGAATTTTTATTCCAAATTGCGTTTCATATAAAAACAAAAATAATAAAATGATAAAAAGATTTCAAATGCATTTGAGCCACAAAAAAAGAGAAAACGCATGTTTACAAAAAAAATGTAATGCAAATGAACAAAGGCAGTTTTTATTCATAAACTATTTGACACAATAAGGCCAATTTTGCACATGGTTCACTGTTACATGGTTTACAATTTTATTTACATTTACAAATGATCTACAGTATATCCACACTGATCACACTGTCTTTTAAAAAAAAAAAATTTAGGCTAAACATAGAGCACCATTCTCTTTTAAGTCTTGCATTAATAATACCATGAAGGAGAGATCACTTGATTATTTTCTGCACATCCCATATGATATACACAATTATGCCCACTATCAGGATGCTCTTAAGTAGACAGATGAGACTAACTGTACCGAGTGTCATGTTCTCCTCCACCAGAGGGCGCTGCTCAGGGCAGTTCACCACATTCCCTCTGGCTGCTCCAAGCATGGTCATGATGTCCACTAGATTGTGTTTGCCCTCCTCTCTGGCCTCTTGTATCTCCTCCTCCAGCTCCTCAGCTGCTTCAGCAGCTTCCTCGACCTGCTCCTCTGTCAGCATGCCCTTACCCCTGTGCAAATGAGGTGGTGCCAGTGAGCACAAGGCCTTGAGCTGGCCATACGAGCGCAGCTGTGCCACATTAGTGCGCAGGAAGAGGAGAAGCACATTCAAGTCATTCAACGGGCAGCCCAGCTTCTGACCACTGATTAGCCCCAGAGCAGGAAGTACCTCATACAGTGAGAGGAAGGTGGTGTCCCAACAGAAAAGACGCAGCAGGCTGAACAGGACAATGGGACCGAGCAGCATGTAGATAGCACCGTTAGCCACGCTAATAACCTGGAACACCATCAGGCCGCTGATCTTGCACTGCACCAGTGTCGGAACCCAGACCTGGTCTTGAAGGATCCCGGTACGTATTAAACAGCTGAACTCATCCTGCAGGAAGGCTGAGAGGTGGAAGTAGACCAGGTAGAGACAGGAAGCTGACATGAAGGTAAGCAAAAGGAAGCCACGCAGGAACAGCATGCTGACCAGGAAGTAGGAGCCATGCTTGTATTGCATGTATCTCTCCAGCAGAGGGTACTCAAAGTAACGTTTCCTCTTGGCTCTTACAATAGAAATGGAAGAATTTAAATCTGTTCATGTTCATATTTAAGATTCTCATTAAAAGTTCAATTTTTACATATAAACGCCTTAACTCTAGAATTACATATGATCTTTAGTGACAGTACACATTGGAAGACCGACATACGACAAATAATTTTTTCCTCTTACCTCTGCAACTCTACCTGAAATTCATATGGGTCTGTATTCTGTTTAAGCTCCACAATGCTCTGGGCCAAGCGCACTGAGCGGTTGTAAGATTTGTCCAGCTCATCAATTATAAAGAGCAGATCGGAGCCTAAAGTTGGCATAGCCAGGAACTTCCAGATCAGAGCTGGAAGGTACATCGTCATCGCCATGATCAGCAGGGAGTAGGGGAACATCTGAGACACACAGAGGCACACAATCAGCAAGGTGAACAGAAAAGCCATCACTTTATTAGCATTGCATCATACTGTAAATTATGTCAAAGCTTCAAAAACAAATTTTAGCATGTATTCAGGAAACAATCTGTAAGCAAAGTATGAAGGCATTTATAGCACTGTTTCTTTTTCTGGTAGCAGTATGTATAACCCAACCACACCTTATGAACCCACAGTGAACGTTCTTCTGAGTTTCCATTTTCGTCAAACTCATGGTGCATCAGTGAATCCCAGCAATAGGTGTCTACATATGCAGCCTGCTTCACTGTGAAGTTGCTGGGAGGAAAACAGCTAACCTGTGGACCTAAAAATGCAAAACAGCATTACAATAAGACTTAGAACTGGATTTTAGATTGCTCTCCTAGAAAAATGTAAATTAATTGTAACCCTGAATACAGTTGACTGGCTGTCCTTATGCTCTTACCCCAATGTCCTTACAAGCGTGGATATGCAAACAAAATAATTTTACTGTACTGTGTATATGTAACAATAAAAAACTTTCTGCTTCTTCTTTTATAGTGCAAAACTAATCCGGATATCATGATACCGTCTTCATCCTTTCATGAGCTGAAATGAGAAAAAGACTGGGTGTCAGAAGCAGACTGGCATGGCTGGTCAGAATGGCATGTCT
The DNA here is from genome assembly GCF_001660625.3 of Ictalurus punctatus. NCBI lineage: Eukaryota > Metazoa > Chordata > Actinopteri > Siluriformes > Ictaluridae > Ictalurus > Ictalurus punctatus. The sequence continues at coordinate 14,102,180 of NC_030431.2, read as the reverse complement.
GCTCTATAAATGGAGATTTTTTTTTTTTTTTTCCATGAGCATAGCTGGTGTAAACCACAGCAGCAAGACAAACGTACTGTAGTATTTCTGCTGAGGTGGAGCAGGCCAACGGGCAGCAAGGGTGGGTCCCTACCGCTGAGAAAAAGCCAAGCTCATGCTTTTTATAGACCATTTAAACACTAGTCTTTTCCTCTGAACCTTACAATCAACCTCCAGTGTGCAAAGCATTCACCACAGCTATCCTTATTATGGAAAAGTACACTGTAGAGTACATTTTATAGCAAATTTTTGAGGAAAAAAAAGTGGTACTACTCTTGTTACAATAAATGTCACATGTAAATGCCTTTACGTGAATACAACAAAATATATTTCTTAATCATGATGTAAACCATGTGCGTGAAAATTAAATTAATTGGATGATAATGTCACCAATTTTCATGGGAAAAAAATCACTCTCAACTAGCTGTATTTTGTAAACACGCTTAAATATCACATGTGACCAGAGATGGAATTTTATCCGAATGTAAAGAACTTAGCTTGCGTTGCACGTCTGTCACTTAATTAGCATATCCTCTAGTTAGACTGAAATAGAGAACTGGGAATGAGCAGGCTGACTGTAATTACAGACTCTTGTCATCTTTTCACGTCTCTCTTAATCATCCTCGTGCCAATTAACATCTGTGTGAACTGATTGCAGACCAACTCCAGAGGAACTGATTGCAACGTCAGCTGTCTCCACTGAAACTGACAGCTTCTTTAAGCAAATGGCTGTCTAGGGAGCTCTAGCAATATAGAAATGTTTCTTTCTAACCCACCACAAGCCTGTCAGGCTAAGATTTCTACAAAATATTGCCATCTGGCAAAAAGTTATTAAATATCTCAAATTACATTCCACATCTTGTCAAATCAATTTCAATATAGTGTGTGAAATCAAAGTTGACATTTAATTAAGTTTGCATCAAATTCATTTTATGGGTCTATGGGCTTTAAAGGCAGCTTAAGACACATTCGTCAAATATGTATCGAATTTGTGCTATTTGGATATCAAGATTCATCTTCAGTTGGAAGTTGACATTAGACAAAATGCATTATTGACCACATTAAACAACACTCAGACATCACTCAGATAATTATAGTTTGTTCATATTCCTTGTATTTCAACACTACCAATTCTAACAATTCGTTCATTTGACAATCCATTCATTTCATTTACTAAATGATTTATGATTTTCAGGGTTGTGGTGGATCCAGAGCTTATCCCAGGCACACTGAGCGTGAAGCAAGAGCATCCATCCATTGCAGACTTTTTATACTGTAAATAAAGATCAAAATATCCTCCAAGAATTTTTACTGAATATAATTATATCTTCATCTAACTTTTTTGTTCCAGAGAAACTTCAACGATGCAAAGGTCAGAAGTTCTATTGCATGTTTGCAAGTGTGTTTGAATGAAGGATGGGGATAAAAAGTGCATTTCTTTTTAAAATTAAACTTTTTTGATATTTACAACAGATCTAATGAACAGACATTTTGATTAAGAATACAATACAAAAAACCCTTCCCACTCACCAACTGAGATCTCTCGAGCAAATGCCATAGACACCAGCATTAATGGAAGTCCTACAGATACAAATTTGATGAATTTGTCTAAGGGCAGCTCCAGTTCCAGGTGACGAATGCGGTTGTCTACATTAATGTTCTGAAGCAGGGCATCAGACAGCACAGCCTGTGCAGCTCTCTTAGCAATTGACATGTCCACTTCTGTTGAGCAGAAGATACAATGCTAACTGCTTTTGTTCTTTGACAATTTTGACAGCATGCAAATTAAGCTATTGATTTGAAAATTTATTTGTTAAATCCACATCATTTGTTTTTGTCACCTTGGAACCCCATATTTCCATTTATTGTATTAATTACCTGAGTTCTCTAACCCACACTGCATTAGGAATGAAAGTGATTAAAATATAGTACCTTCAGGTCTCCTGCTGCAGCTGCTGTTAAGTGTGACCTGGTCCCAAGGCTGGGGAGGACAAAGATGCTGGCCAAGACTTTAAATAGTGGAGGAGGGCCGAACAAAATGGGAGGCTGAATGGGACATGGTTAAGGGGTAATTAAAGGGGTTATAGAACTCTTTGGTGCCTGGTGGAGTAGCAGTGAGAGACCGAACAGGAGAGCAATTAGAGAGAGAGAGAGCGAGAGAGAGAGAGAGGGGAAGAGAATAAGGAAGGGTGGAGGCAGCAGGCCAGAAAATCCCTAACGTGTTCATCAACCCGGTGGCTCCCATCTACTTCAAACCTGGCCAGTTCTGTGGCTTTTCCTGCCTCTGTCATTGCCCTCACTATTTATGCACTGCCACCCCAGTAGACCTACCACTTCACTGTACTAGCATGAGAAATCTGGAGAACTGCTGCAAGGATACTGTAGTTATTTCAGTGCTGCACTCAGGACTTTGGATAGTTAATTTGCATAAGAGTTTTAGAGGGCTGTTTTTCCAAGAGCACCTGAACATTTGTGAAAACCCAGCCAGACTGGTTTCTCCTTCGGAATGTGTGCCAGGCATGTTCTCTTTATGGCTAGCCTTCAAAAAAAAAAAAAAACTTTTCTTTTCTTCTTTTGGCTAGATTGTTAATCCAAAATAATAAACCTCAATTACTCATATCATTATGTAAGTTATATAACACTATAGACTGTGCTGTAATAGGACAATAAACAACAACGAGCTTCACACTGAGCCATTACACACTGAACAGACTGAATAGACACAAAATCACACTTAATCATTATTTGGTAAATAATAACACTTTTTTTTAGTATTAGCCTTCAATTGTATGAGCGCCTACCATACAAGTGCAGGAAATTAGTTGTTACTATAGAAACAATAATGTAATAGAAGAAGTGCATTAAAATAAACCTGTGATTTGAATTACAGGCAGCACCACTCAGCAGTACAGAGCTGCTTTTCTGCATAATTAATCAATACAATCTAACCAATCAGATTTGAGAATTCAACAGCACTGTGGTATAAATTATTGTGATTTGTATGTTTTAGTTGAATTATGATTACGTTCTGTTTACTTTTATAGCTTGACTGATTTTTGTATGTTGTGACTAATATTTGTAGAACATACAGTAGGCACTTAATTTGTGTCAGTTGTTGCTCCTCTATGCTCCATTTACATCTGTTCAGTTTATTTGGACTCTTCCTATAATGTGCACCCTTTCCCTTCATTCAGTCACACCAAGAATAACAAAGTTTTCAATGTTTTCTTCAAGGAAATAAAGGTGCTTTTTCTCTATTACTGATCTTGGTAAAATGCTCTGACCTACAATACATCAAACTCAGAAGCAAAAAACTTAGAGATCAAATGTCAGACACCAAAAGGAAGTGATGAAACGCTCAGCTTAACTAAACACTCCTAACTACACACAAACTACAAACACCATATGTCCTGAAATGTAGACCAGCTCTGCAGAATATAGCCTGTAATCTCTGAGTTGTAAGGGCAAATTAGGGAAGAGATGTACCCTGATTTTTAACATCTGTAATCATTCTGCAAAATCTCACTGCCACCACCCAACTCCACCTATAACATATGTCTAAACATGCATGTACATTTTGTGTGTTCAGATGATTTACACACCCAGTAACACCACAATATGTTTTTATATTTTAAAAAATATAACCAAAATATAAAATATAAAGTACAATTGATAGAGATGCAATTCTCAAAATTATATTGGTGGTAAAGTTTTTAAGTGCAGCATGCCAGTAGTATTACATCCTCACCCCCAGATGAAGCCTTTTTTTGTAATCTATAAATTAATTGTAAAAGAAATAAATTACCTTTCCAAGAGCTGCATAGCTGATTTTATGTATAAAGATATGAACAGGGTTGTAGTTTCTGGGAAGGAGGGTGTAAATGAAACATATGTAGAAGTTATTGGTGTGTTCTGAATCGATTGTGAGTTTATCATAATAAATCGTATAAAAATACTAAAAGCCCCCCTCCATTGCTCAAGTTGGTATTGCCCAATTATTGCCTCACATCACAATGCTTGATTACTACCATTTGACTGGGAGAGCACATGTAGCTTTGAAAATGAACAGTAGTGCTGCCCAGCAGACTATTTTGCATTGCTGGTCAAACCAAATCTATGATCATGGATATGAATAAAATAAATGCATAGAATATAACATAGAAATGCTGCACATCATATTCTATACATATTTACAGTGTAGTAATTTCTAAAGAAACAGAATCTGTTGGACAAAAGTCCTGCTTATCACTTGTTCATGCAAAGCACCTCTGAAGCACTAAACACAAACAGACAACTGGGTATTTGGTGATTTATCAAGCTGTTCTCTTGTTCATTTAATTTTATAACATATATAGGAGTCATGAAGAATGAGCAGGTAATGAGTGAGTGTGTACACCCGTGTGCACCTAAAGCCGATTTATAGACTCTGTGTGTTGCAGTGAGAGAGAGAATGGACCTTACCTGAGAACAATGATTCATGGAGATGAAATCAGAGCTGCTGTACGAATGTGTCCTGCTGTTGCTTTTTAGTCATTTGTGATTTATTAAATAAAAACAAAATAAAATAAAAAATTTCAAATGTAACTTTCAGTTTGGAATCATCTATACCACTTGAAATCATTCGGGATCAATCTAAAACGTCCCATTATGTCAATATCTAAAATGTATTTCATTGTATAGCTGTGACAACAACCCACAATATTCTACAAATCCATTCATGATGTGTATAGCATAAAAATCTCAAGTCCTGTAATCATGTTTCCTTTTCCCAGCCCTGCTAGACACTGCTTTAATATACCTTTTTTAAAGTGAAGGTTAGACAGGGACATAAGTAAGCAATAATAGCTGTGTTATGTGTCTGCTTGATTATTCACTCTGTATTCACTCACGGGGTATGAGATGGAACTGCCACCAACCAGTTTCACTCGCCCTGAATTGGAGGCTTTATTTCGCACAGTTGCAGCTTTAATTCTCACAATTGTGAGTTTAGGCTGCAACTTACAACTGTGACCTTATGTATTTATTATTACGTAAATGACTTTATAAGTTGCATTTTTTGTCATTTTGTCCATCTTTGCAACAGACCTCGTAGAGCAAATGTTCAGACGTGTCCTGGTGTATCCAAAATCATTCACTAATTTTTTATTCCCTATATAGAGGGAATAAGTAAGTATAAATACACTCATTATTGTAGCACTCAGAGTTACTACCCTACCCCCCACTTGGAAGTTCAGACCATAACCTCGTCTTGTTAACACCTCCTTCCTGCAGTTCAATGTCAGCCTGTCTCCACAAGGATTGTGAGGAGGTGGACTCAAGGGGGTTAGGGTTATGCATGGATAAACTAATTATTAAAACTACATATATTCATTAACATTTAACGGAATTCAATGGCAGTGAATGTAGCGAATTAAAAGTACATTTCTGTAATTAAAAATTAACTTGAGTAAGAGTATAAGTATTGCCAGTTAAACTTACTCTTAAAAGTAAATTTTTTTCCAAAAATTTACTAAACTAGTAAATATCACAAAATAAATGTAGTGTGTTACTACCCAATTCTGACTACATGATAGTCAGGATGTGTAAATAATGTTGTGAATATACTCTTTCTGTAACAACACATTTCATAAATGTTGCCACATGTTTAAATGAATACATAAAATGTTTGAATATTTGGTTTAATTTTGATCAATTCACAGGGTACAGGTGCTATACCTATAGTATTTAAATTGACATGGGTAAAATGTGTGTGGTTCAATAACGCAGTGGTAATGTGGCTGTTCTGGACTTCTGTGTTTAAACCAGTTCCCTTTGAAAGGGAACTCCATGTTGCGTTAGTTGAACGCTGTGGGAAGCACCATAGTGTGTGACCAGTATCTGAAGCTTGTGTAACATCATGCCTATTTATAGGCCTGCCGTGATCAGGTGACGTGGCAGTTAAGTGTGTCGCATGATATATAAACAACACCTGTGAACTGCACCGTCAGCCTTATTATCTTCCGCGAGACTGCATGTCAATAGTTTGTGTAATGCTCGCAAAAAGACTCTTCATTTCCTCTCTATCTTTTCTAAAAAAAAAAAAAAAGAAGAAAAGAAAATTCTCTTTTCTTTCCTGTCCCTTTAAAAAAAGGAAGAAAAATATGAGTGAGAGAATTCAGGAAGTGTGTTACAACTTGCTCCTGTTTCTTCACGGGGAGGACTGCACACTTTCTGTGTGAAGTGTCTAGGGTTGGAGCATGCCACGGCAGCCTTCAAGAGGTCTGACTATGCGCATTGTGAACGCCTTACAATTAGGCAGCTCTGCTTGCAACTCTTTCTTCTCGGACGAAGCGAGTCGGGTTTCAGAGCTTCGTGGATCTAGGCCAGTCGTTGCTGAGGCAGCTAGCCGTCTCAGGTCCGGGGGATCTTGTATGGATCTGGAAGAGGAGCCGGAGATGAGCACTGCTCTATCTCTTGCCCTGTCTTCTGGGTCCGGCTCTCCGCTGGATTTTCGAGCTCGCGTTGCCACTCCTCCTTCCGGTATGATAAACCGAAAAAAAGAAAAAAAAACCCCAAATACACACACACACACACAAAATAAAAATAAAATAATCATAATTCCTCTCTGACTCCAAGGAACCAGAATGGTGTGCTAAAAACGGAGAGCAGCAAATAAAGAGCTGCTTGAAGTGATTACTAAGGCTAAATGAGCTTTTTTCTCCCCAGTGAAAATAAATCCCTCACACTGAAGAAAACTCCCCTTTTTGTCCAGAAGTGCATGACAAAATATTGCGCTTCTAGGGGGAAACCATGCATAAGCCATATTTATAACCTTGCGATGTTGGATTATTCAGCCATCGTGGGAAATGAACGGCATGGCTATTTAGCTATCCTGAAGGTGGAGGAGGTGCATGCAAGCTACCTCTCTCCATCGATGGCAGGTAATTTAGGGGGGCTGGCTTTGCCATCCAAGCCATGTAAGGCCACTGTGGCATTGGTGGGCAAGGTCTATGCGGTTTTGGGTCTTGCTTGTGGGTCACTGCAGAAAATGGGAGTGTTGCAGGCCTACCAAGCAGACCTGCTGAGTGAGCTCGACGTACAGCGGCATTCAGCCAGTTCCTTCCCTGTTGTGTTGAGTTCATCCACAAGTGGAGCCCAGGCCAGCACTAATGCGAGGGAGGCACAGAAGGTGAGTATGGCAGCCCGTCTCCCCCCGCAGACAGCCACGGGAACTGGGCAGCCACAGTCGTGGCCTGCTACTAGGCCTGATCTGAGAATGGTCATAAACGCCAAGCAGACAAAGGAGGAGTATTCCTGAGGGACTGTGGAGGGACGTATCAGGGGACATGAGGTTGTTAGGGCTGTTAGCCCCCAGTATAACTGTAGGGTCTCCCCTAGCCAAGGCTGTCCCAAGTTTTAAGTGTTCTCTGGTCAGCGAGCTGTCACAGAGCAACAAAAATCTGATGCTTTCCCTCCAATAGAATGTGGAAAAGTTAATGTCACTAAAAGACCATCTGGCAGCATGGGAACTACTACCAAATGTGTCTCCATGGGTTCTGTCTACCATAGAAAAGGGTTACCGGGTGCAGTTCAGGGTCAGCCCCACCGGTTCAGAGATGTGCTCACCACTGCCAGCACAGAGCAGAACCAGGAAGTAAGATCCCTCTTAAACAAAGGGGTCATAGAACATGTACCCTGTTCCCTGAGGGACGAAGGTTTTTACAGCCATTATTTCCTGTTCTGCAGAAAGGAGAGGAGTATGTGGCCAATTTTAGATCTGCCGGCATCTATGTAATAAACTTGGACAACTGGTTTATTCTAGCATGATCCAGGGAACTGGCAGTTCAACATTGAGACGTTGTTCTCACCCACATGAAGAGCTTGGGCCTCAGGTTGAACCTCAGAAAAGTATGCTTTGTCCAGTGCAGTGGACAACTTTTCTAGGGGTTAAAGGATTCTACTATGACGAGGGAGTTTCTATCCCCAACATGCGTAGGATCGATCCTATCAACACTGAGCAAGATAAAGCTGGGTCTATTGCACAGGAGAGAAAGTTGGGGGTTTCGTCCGAGGATGAAACCTCTGAGAGTAATCAGTGTCACGCGGTGATGCCTACATGCTCTGAGAATTTGGAAGTATCCCCAGTCTCTAGCCTTGGGTCACACTCTAGGGGTGTCTCCTTATCGCAAGATGGTAATGACAAACACCTCCCTCACGGGCTGGGGCATGGAATTAGATGGCTGTTCAACTCACGGTCTCTGGAGTGGCCCTCATCTGGAATGGCATATAAATTACCTAAAAATGTGGGCCATTTTTTCAGCACTGAAATTCTTTCTTCTTCAATTAAGAAGTCATCCTTTGTTAACAGACAACACAGTGGTGGTCTCATATATTGACCACCAGGAAGGATTATAATTGCGCCCTCTGTTCAGGCAGGCACAACTAATTCTTCTCAGAGCAGAGGGAAAGTTTTTGTCAGGGAGTGCAATGTATATTCTTGGCAACTGGAATGTAGGAGCAGACATCCTGTTGAGGCAGGGGCTGAGGCCCAGGGATTGGTGGCTCCATCCAAAAGTGGTGGAGTCCATATGGCGGAGGTTTGGCCAAGCAGAAGTGGATGTGTTCGCCTCCGAGGAGACAGCACACTGCTCACTGTCATTTGCCTTCACTCCTCCCGGACCATTATGGCTGGACGCCATGGTGCACATGTGGTCGAGGTCACATCTATATGGTTTTCCCCCAATTGCAAGTTCTTGCGAGAGTTTGCCAAGACTGTGTACGTCTGCCGCTAATAGCACCTTATTAGTCAGCTCAAATATGGTTCTCAGAGACAATATCTCTGCTAGATGGCACTCCTTCAGAGAGTCCCATCCGCAGGGATCTACTGTCTCAAGCCGGAGGGCTGATTTATCACCTTCGGCTGGAACTATGGAAACTGTGGGAAACCAGCTTTTAGATTCTGCTCTCATAACTGAGGTTGTACAGACCATGTAGAATGCTAGAACGCCATCCACAACGAAATTGTATGTGCTCAAGTGGCAACTTTTTTTCTCGTCGTGTGAGGAATGTCAGCTAGTTCCAGAAAACTGTGCAATAGCTACAGTCCTGGAGTTCTTACAAGGATGTTTCTCAGCAGGGTTGGCTCCTCCTACAATCAGGGTCTATGTGGCCACCATTTCGGTCGGCCATGTCCCTTTTGATGGAGCCTCTGTGGGGCAACATCCTCTAACTTAGAGGGTTATGCATGGTGTCAGGTGGCTGAGGCACATCTGCAGATCACGCATACCTTCCTGGGACCTTTCTGTGGTCCTGGAAGGTCTGTCAAGTCCCATATTTGGGCCCTTAGAGTCAGCCTCTGAGAAGCTTCTGACTCTAAAGGTAGGTCTTCTGCTGGCCCTGACATCTCTCAAGTGAGCAGGAGATCTACAAGCATTCTGTTACCCATTCCTGCCTTGACTTTACCCCTGATTAGCCAAGGCCTTCCTGTACCCTAGGCTGGATTATATTCCTAAAGTGCCTACATCTGCTGCCCAGTCAGTAGTGTTGCAGGCTTTCTGCCCTCCTCCGTTCCTCATACTGGAACAAGAGAAATTGCACCGACTGTGTCCAGTAAGGGCTCTCTGTACTTACGTCCACCGCTCCAGCCAGTGGCTTAAGTCAGAGCAGCTGCTGGTTGGCTTTGGTGGCGACAGCGGAGGTGATGCTGTGTTGAAGCAGAGCATCTCTAATTGGATAGTGGAGGCACTCTCTATTGCTTATGAGGTGTGCAGTCTTGCTACGCCTCTGGGCATATGGGCTCATTCCACTATGGGGGTCACCTCCTTGAAGGCTTTGTCCAAAGGGGTATCCTTACAGGATGTGTGTGCTGTGGCAGGGTGGTGTATGCAGCACACATTCATTATATTTCACAGCCTGGATATACATTCCGGCTCGGCCTTCAGTTTCTTGCAGTGACCCTTGGGCTTGGATCTTTTTGAACAGGCCTCAGTATGACAGAGTGGGTATGCTCGTTCTCGTAGCATTCAGCTAACGTAATGTGGAGTTCCCTTTGAAAGGTTACGCATGTAACCTTGTTCCCTGAGAAGGGAACAAGGTTATGCATGTAACCTTGTTCCCTGAGAAGGGAACGAGACGTTGCATAGCTTTGTCATACTGGGGCATGCCTGTGAATTGCGTCTTTGCTTCAGATAAGTAGAGGCTGATGGCGCGGTTCACTGGTGTCGTTTATATATCACATGATGCGCTTAATTGCCATATCACTTGATCACGGCAGGCCTATAAATAGACATGATGTTACACAAGCTTCAGATACCAATCACGCGCAAGGGCGCTTCCCTCAGCATTCACCTAATGCAACGTCTCGTTCTGTTCTCAGGGAACAGGGATGTAACCCAGACATTTTTTTCAATAGTGAAACTTTAAATCTAAGGAAAGAACAAAAGTTTCCATTGGCAAGAAAGGAGAAAATGGAATTCATTCAATGCTACTTTGAGGAAAGACTTTCATATTTACACATACACGTACAAATTGACTTTCTATACTGAAATAAAAAACAAATCAAAATGCTCAATTAAGCTGAGGCTTGAACCACGATTGCTGGACCAAGGACATTACCACTGTGCTATTCTAGCACACATGCTGTAGCCACATTCATTTAAATACTATAGTTATTGTATCAACATCTTGATGTTGAATCACCAGTTTCAGAATTAACAGAATTAATCAGTCATCCAGGTAGTTTAGTACATAGATGCCCTGGAATCGCAAGGGAGCGATAAAGGGGATAAAGCTAGCCCGAAGGGAAGAACCCGATATTGCTACACGTTGCCTCCAAACACAAACCTGAGGAACTTCCAGTGACTGGGAATGGGGATGTGGAAATGTGCGTCTTTTAGATCTATCATCAAAAACCAGTCCTTGAACTGAATCTGTGGAACGATAAGTTTGAGCATCAGCATCTTGAACCTGTATGTCCAAAGAGTATGGTTCAAATGGCGCAGATCTAAAATTGGCCGCATACTACAATCTTTTTTGTGGACCAGGAAATAATGGCTGTAAAAACCTCCCTCCCTCAGGGAACGTGGTATATGTTCTGTGGCCCCTTTGTTCATTAGGGATCTTACTTCCTGCCCTAACGTCAAGCTCTGCTCTGGGCTGACTACTGTGGTGAACCAGGTGGTCGTGCTATGAACTGGACTCAGTAACCCTTTTATGGTGGACAGAACCCATGGCACATTTGGCAGTAGTTTCCATGATGCTAGATGGTCTTTTGGTGATGTTAACTTTTCTACATTGTGTTGGAGGGAAAGCATCAGACTTTTCTTGCCCTGTGACAGCTAGCTGACCAGAGAAGACTGATAACTTGGGCTCTACAGTAATACTGGGATCTAACTACCACACATCCCCTGATAGTTCCCTCAGCGCCCCATCAGGACCACTCCATTTTTGTCTGTTTGGCCTTTATGATTATTCTCAGATCAGGCCTTCTAGCAGGCTGCAATTGTGGCTGCCCAGTCCCCCTGGCTGACTGCAGGGGGAGGTGGGCTGCCACACTCACCTTCTGTGCCTCTCTCGCACTAGTGCTGGCCGGGGCTCCATTCATGGATGCCCGGGCAAACTCGACACGACGGGGAAGGAACTAGCTGAACACAGCCATTTGCTGTTTCACCTTGCAAAACTTGTCGGTGATGCCGTTAACCTCCCTGCCGAACAGGTCAGAAAGGTTCAACAGGGGTGTGCAGCAGGGAGACCTTATTTTTATCCCCCATCCCTGAGAAGTTGAGCCATTGGTGCCTCTCCACCACAACCAAGCTGAACAGCCAAATCCATGGTGCATCAAAGCTCTGCCACTGCCTTGGGCCCAATTTCCTCCACGATGTCGAGCTCACTTAGCAGGTCTGCTTGGCAGTGACCCACAAGTGAGTCATCCAGCCTGCTACAAGCCACTTCCTTTTCCCCGGGCCAGTCTAGATTAAGTTTTTCTACTGCCCTAGTAATCACTTCAAGCAACTCTTTATATGGTTGAGAGCTGCTCTCCAATTTTGGTGCAATGGCGCCCCCTTCTGGCTCCTCAGAGTCAGAGAGGGTGTTTTGGCTTTACAGAAGGAGGAGTAACGACGCAAGCTCCAAAATCCAGCGGAGACAGAGCAAGAGTCCTCCTTCAGATCCATACGAGATCCCCAGGACCTGAACCGGCTGGCTGCCTCGGCAGCATCTGGCCCAGATCTGCGATGCTCTGAAACACAACTCCCTTCAGCCAAGAAGAACACGAGCCGTGAGCAGAGCTGCCTGATTTTAAAGCGCTCACAATGCATGCAGTCAGCCCTCTCAAGAGCTGCTGTGGCATGCCCCACTCCCAGACACTTCACACAGAAAGTGTGTCCCCTTGTCATGAAACGGGAGAAAGGTGTGACACACTTTCTGAATTCTCTCTCACTCATCCTTTTTTTCTTTTTTAAAAGGACAGAAAAGTTAAGAGATTTTTTCTTGGAAAAAATAGAGAGGAAATTAAGAGTCTTTTCCGAGTGTTCACACAAAGGACCGACATGCAATCTCACTGAAGATAATAAGGCTGACAGCGTGGTTCACAGGTGCAAATTTATATCATGCAACGTGCTTAATTACCACATCACCTGTCCACGGCAGGCCTATAAATAGGTGTGATTTCACACAAGTTTCCGATGCCGGTCACGTGCGAGAGTGCTTCCCACAGTGTAAAGCTCACGTAACACTGAGTTCCCTTTGAAAGGGAACATTCCTTTCCTAACCCATAGAGCAATGAACAGTAAAGAGAATAAGAGATATACAGGAAGGCAAAGCTACACCACACCCACTAAAATTATCTCTTTTAATTATCAAAAATGGTCTATTGATACACAATAGATCATGACAACAATGTGTACAAACAAAATAAAAATTTCGCCTATCATTACTTGCTCTGGAAGAACCATTTAAAAACAACCATGAAAAAAAGATAATGAGAAACATACTTCACAAGACCAACTCCAATAACATTCAATAACAGCTTCTTTCATCTCTAAACATCACATCAGAAACAGCTGCTTTATTCTGGAGACTGATTTAACCAAAACCGCTCAGGAAAATCTTCACATTTTCTGTCCTTCACAGGAAAAATACGCAGAGGGGTTCCAGCGGCTGACATGTTCTGCAAAATTATCTTCCTTCCTGCAGTATTTCTTCAGTAAACATCACAAGGAAGTCTGAGGGCTGGAAGGACCCACTGGTTTATTTTCCTTCATAAATGAAATGCTTAATGTGCCATGTTGTCTCTCTCCGTATTTTCTTTGTCATGAGGAGAAAAGTTCGTCGGCTGCAAGTTCCAGGCAGTTGGCCTTCAGTGCCATTCAGAATTGCATCAGCCAGGCAAATGAGAATCCTCCCAAGTGCAACATTGTTGTTCGAAAACCTAAAACATAAATATCAAGCAACTGCGCAAATGCATCATAGTCTAAGGTATGAGCTTTGTGCTGTCAGGTTTTTTACAATGTTTTTTTTTCCTTTTTTAAAATTATTTTCAAACTCAGTATTGAATACTGATAGTAGCAAAGTATCACAATTTGAAAACTCATGCCCAGAAAGCCACCTGCCAAAACAGATGATAACTTTTCCTGTTAAAGAGCGTGTAACAAGTATCATGCTGTGAGTTTCAGCTGAAAACAAAAGAGATGTGTGGGACAAAATAAGGTATGGATTCATGAACTTATCAGGATCAACATTATGCAGAGGATTTTTGTTAATATAACTAAAACTTCTATTTATTCTCCCAGTATATAACATTTAAACGTATGGTCAATGTGTGTGCATTCTTTAATTTCCCTAAATTGTACAAATAAATTCAGTAATTATTGTAATTCACAGCTCATTTTTGCAAACCTCACTTATCTAATTCAAAGTTCCAAAGCACGTAAGTGTCCAGTGGAAACCTCTGGCATGTTTTAAAATGTGTCAGGTCAGTGATTTCCTGTAATTAATTTCCTGCATCTGTCTCTATTCCAGTCCCTCGCTGTGATCAAGGCGCAGATCTCTCCTGACAGACAGATGCCTTTCTTCCTCTTCATCTTCTTCCTCATCCTCCATTCCTTCCTCATCCTCTTCTTCTTCTTCTTCTTCTTCATCGTCCGTGCCGTCCATGGAGTCCTCAGCTCCTGCCAACATGGCCTGCTGCATGGCCAGTGTGGCCGTGTCAGAGGAGAGAGGCTGCAGGCTGTCCATGCCCAGGGAACCTAACACACACACACACACACACACACACACACACACACACACATACACACACACACACACACACAGAGAGAGAGAGAGAGAGAGAGAGAGAGAGAGAGAGAGAGAGAGAGAGAGAGAGAGAGAGAGAGATATCAATGGAAACCTACAAAACAAAAAAGAATTTAGAATAAAGAAGCACAATATGTATAATGAATATAGATTTAACTCCCTGGATTACTAAAACGTGATTATTACTTGATAAGTGTATGCATAGAGCTCCCAAGTAATCCAGAGAAAACATATATAGACATGGTGACCATGTGCAAAATTCCTCACAGTCAGTAACAAAAGCTCAGGATTGAACCAGTGACCCTTGAGCTGTGAGGCAGCAATGCTACCCACCGCCCATTAATACTAATTTTTATGATGCAATTTGTTTGAAAGGTTACAAGTTAAGGGTTAAGGTAAGGTGTATGGGCAGGGCTGGCATCCATACCATCTGATATGATATCACTGGTATGAAATGTAATGAATTTTAACCAATTCAAATTCATTTTATATGTATAAATGCACAGGGTCGAATGTATGCTTCAATGTTACTGCTTATACTGATCAGCCATAACATTAAAACCACCAACAGGTGAAGTGAATAACATCGATTATCTTGTTACATTGGCATCTGTCAAGGGGTGGGATATATTTGGCAGTAAGTGAACAGTCAGTTCTCCAACTTATGTGTTGGAAGAAGGAAAAATTGGCAAGCGTCAGGATCTGAGCGATTTTGACAAACGCCTCATCACATTGTGATAGCTGGACAGCTGGGTCAAAGTATCTCTAAAACGGCAGATCTTGTGTGGTTTTCCCAGTATGCAGTGGTTTGTACCTACCAAAAGTGGTCCAAGGAAGGAAAACCGGGTAGAACCGGCGACAGGGTCATGGCCCATCTGGGCTGATCCGACAGAAGAGCTAATGTAGGACAAATTGCTGCAAAAGTTAATTCTGGCCATGATAGAAAGGTGTCACACACAGTTCATCCCCGCTTGCTGTGTATGGGGCTGCGTAGATGCAGACCGGTCAGAGTGCCCATGCTGACCCCTGTCCACTGATGAAAGCGCCTACAATGTGCATGTGACCCTCAGAGCTGGACCGTGGATCAGTGGAAGAAGGTGGCCTGGTCTGATGAATCACGTTTTCTTTAACATCATGTGCATGGCTGTGTGCATGTGTGTCACTTACCTGGGGAAGAGATGGCACCAGGATGCACTATTGAAAGAAGGCAAGCAGGCAGAGGCAGTGTGATGCTCTGGGTAATGTTCTGCTGGAAAACATTGGGTCCTGGCATTAATGTGGATGTTACTTTGACACATACCACCCACCTAAATATTGTTGCAGACCAAGTACCACCCCTTCGTGGCAATGGTATTCCCTAATGGCAGTGGCCTCTTTCAGCAGGATAATGTGCCCTGCCACATTGCAAAAATTGTTCAATAATGGTTTGAGGAACATGACAAAGAGTTCAAGGTGTTGACCTGGCCTCCAAATACCCCAGATCTCCGTCCAAACGAGCATCTGTGGGATGTGCTGGACAAACAAGTCTGATCCATGGAGGTCCCACCTCGCAACTTACGTGACTTAAAGGATCTGCTGCTTATATTAGGCAGGTGGTTTTAATGTTATGGCTGATTGGTGTAAGCTAATGCTGTTTCAAATGTGTAAAAGTAACAAAAGCAGCCATGTTATGACTGCATACATTGTGGCTACTGAAATGGAGCCAGTAAACACACAATTTATTTTCTCACAGTGACCATCCGTTCTATACAAAAAAAGGATTTAAATGAAATCTGTGCTTTAGCTATGACTGTTGGAGGTACAGTGTTAGAAGCACTAACTGTCCGAATTGTTAGCAGAATGAGGGCCATGTGTCTGCAGCACACCAGCCACAATGGAGTCAGGCCAGAAGCGCTGCGTGGGTCTGTGCTGTGACTTCATCTTCTTGGCCTTAGGGGTAGGATCAGGGTTACTGGCATCAAGCATGGGCTGTAGAATACGCCTGCGTGCATTGATGAACCTTAGAAAAAGACAAAAAAAAGAAAGATAGAAATCATTAATGCATTGACAACAACATGTGAACACTAGATGGTGCCACATTGATACATATTTCTGTGGAAGAATCCACAATCTTACAACATAGTGAAACAGATTGCTATAAGGAAGCAGGTGTTGTTGAAGGAGTTGAGTTGCTTCTACATTTAATCTTACCAGTTGTTTACTTGTAATAAGGTGAGGTTGGTTTGTGCAGCAATTTGTCTTTTTTCATCTTCTGTAGGATAAGGGTGCTAAAAAACAACAACAAATATTAATAGATTTTACTTATAGCTTACTTATCCATTTATTTAACAGAACACTATGTTCTCTGATCTTGATAATTTTATTTTTCATTCTGACTCTACTAAAGCTGCAGTTGTAGTTCAAATACTCAAGAAACAAAATATTCTTCAGTAATGGAAGAATTTGCACAAGAAATGAAAAGTCAGTGCTACATATTTCCCATCACACCATGAGATGCTGGAAGAGCCAGGAGCGCATGATATTTGTGGCATGTTTAGGAAGGACACCCCTCTTGTTCTTCGACTTCTTATCATCGCTGTCCAAGAGTGAGGCGAGGTCCAGGTTCACCTGAGATTTCACACAACACACAGAAGGAGAGAGAGAGAGAGAGAGGGGGGAATGAGTTAAAGAGAAAGACAGCATTAAGGTGTGAGAAAAGTGAAATGAGAAAGAGAGAGAGAGAGAGAGAGAGAGAGAGAGAGAGAGAGAGAGAGAGAGAGATAGAGATAGGAAAACAAGTGTGAGGGCACCAGAGAGCAAGGAAGAGGGAGAAAGAGGCAAATGGTGAGAGAAAGACAAAGAGAGAGAGAGAGAGAGAGAGAGAGAGAGAGAGAATTTGAAAGGGGGAGAAAAAGAGATGGAGAGGGAGAGAGAAGGAGGGAGGGATAGTTGTTGCCACGGAAACAAAGAGTCGCCACTTGCCGTTCCTTTGGCAGGGGCAGAAATGCCCTCAGTCACCATAGCAACGCAATCGGAGTAATGATACCTAAAATTAAAGGCGTGGAAGGAGTGAGCATTTATGGAAGCCTTTCATCACAAAGAGTGGCATGACAAATCTCCTTTAAATCGAACCTCAAACCTACATCCCTGCAACAGGATGCACAGCCGACTACAGGCAGTACACACGCAGAAAGGAATAGCACGTGTGTGGGAGGGTTGTGTGTGTGTGTGTGGGGGGGGGGGGGGGGGTTGTATTTGAAGGACTCACAGTCACCTATTTAACTACACAGTCCAAAGGATTCAAATGAGTTAAAAATTATGTGATTTTTGCCCCAGATATTGTCCTTGGCCAGTGTGAAGTATTAACATATCAGAACAGTTTCAGATGCATAATCCAGCACAACAATGCATTCTGATAAATAAGCAAATAAAAAGGAATGAGATAAGAAAAAAAAGACATTTCCACCTTAGACGTGAAGAATGATTAATTTTATGCCACTGCCGCAACAAAAAGTTATATAAAGCTAAAGCCTGCTGATATTTAAATAAATAAATAATAATCAAGCTATAAAAAAAATCTCCACATTATATTTGCAGCTGGGTGTCATGTGACTCCTTTCCCACCCCCCCCACCCCCCACACACACACACATACACATAGATGCATACACGCATACACACACGCTTCAGCTCCGGGAGTGTGTGCTCCAGGAAGCAGGGTGAATTAATTGGAGGCTCCATGCAGGGCTATCATTAATGAGAGCTTGTAGTTACGGGTTGAGCTTTTTTTCCCAGCATATGTGTAGAGAAGACTTGTGTGGCCTGGGTACTCACCCCAGCTACGACTGTCTGAGAGAGTCTCTCTCACTTGTCTGTTGCTCTAAACAGTCTCTAACACACACATACAAACAGTCATCTGTTCTAGAACCAACTGTTGTAGAATGATATCTATCACTGATAGAGAATCTTATGAAATCTTATGCAGTGTAACTTGTGTTTGTAGTGGAAACCATTTGAAGTTCTGTGATGGGTTTTATTGTTTTTTTAAGCATGGTGGAATATCAACATTTCTCACGGTTGTTTTAAATTACAAAGAACAGACATATATTACGGTTAGCATTGGGCCTTGGGCCTACACTTAGCATTGGGCCCAAACTGTATCAACAACAACAACAACATCTGGATCTGGAATCATGGAATTCTATAATTGTAGAAATGCTAAAAAAAAAAAAAAGTTAAAACAAAATCTAATATTTCTACAAATCTCATAAATATTAGAACTCAAGAGAAGTGCATGTGTGTGTGTGTGTGTGTGTGTGTGTGTGTGTATGGTGCTTTTCTCACCTGTGTGTTCTGGAGCTGGATAGTCCCCTGCTGAAGAGTTTGGGTTAACACCTGCCCTTGAGAAGTCACCATAGCAGCTGGCTGATACAGAGCCCCACCTGCAGGAAGCATTTACACACACACACACACACACACACACACACACACACACACACACACACACACACACACACACACACACACACACACGTACAGTGCAACAGACAGAAGGATGGAAAACTATATTTATCATTTGTAATAAGCAGAAATCATGTAAGTCTGGTTAATGTCAAATAAAATTCACTCCTAAGGCCACTGAAGGCTCCAGATTGGTTTTAAATCCTGACATTGCCACAGTCATCCCAGGGCTTCAGGCTGGTAGCTGTCATGCTGTAGCAGAGACTTAGCTAGTGACCATTAACAACAAGTAAAAATGGGAAAGAAATGGCATAAACATTTTAAAATGCCAGGTCTTGGCCAATGTAATACGATTATGGCTTGCTGAACCTGCCTGATTTATCTTAATCCTCTATTTCTGTTAGAACCTCTGCACTTGTGACTCAGCTTCTGCTGCTGTTGGTGGTCCCACATTATTGCGCTAAAGATTTGCACTTCCTTAACAATTTATGCCCAATACTCACACTAGTTTCAGTGGACAATCTCTTCTGTATACTGTTCATTTATACCCTTGAAAAACCGCAGCTGTAATTATAAACACTGTCCTGGGTTCTGTTATGTTTTCATCCTCATGTAAGATCAAACAGTTTTCCCTTGCCACCAATACCTCCAGGGAACTGGGGGTTGGGAGGGGGCGGGGGGCATGGTGATTTATTGGTTAGCATTGCCTCGCATCTCCAGGGCTGGGAGTTCGATTCCCACCTCTGCCCTGTGTGTGCAGACTTTGCGTGTTCTCCCTTTGCTTCGTGAGTTTACCCCGGTTTCCTCCCACAGTCTAAAGACATGCGCTGTACGCTGATCTCTAAATTGTCCATAGTGTGTGAATGGGTATGTGAGTGTGTGTGTGAGTGTGACCTGCAATGGATTGGCACCCCGTCCAGGGTGTCCCCCGCCTTGTGACCCAAGTCCCCTGGGATAGGCTCCAGGCTCCCCGTGACCCTGTGTAGGATAAGCGGTACAGAAAATGGATGGATGGATGGATGAAACCTCTGGCTTGTTCATTAAGGATCTAAATCTACATCCTGATTTATGGAAAGCTGCCTATTATTTAAAGTGCTACACAAATGAAATTTAATCGAACCGAAGTAGAACAGGGAGATTGTTGGGTTAAATGTACTTGCTTAATTCAGGCGGTGTATATTTATTCTGCTGGAGTGTGTTACATACTGTAGGAGGAAGAAAGAAGGTGATACAGTATGTAGGGATAGTTGGTAAATCATCATCATCTCAGCTATTATCATCAGCGTTTAAAAAGGGTTTTTTATAAAATTAAGCAGGCATGACTGATTTAGATTTGATTCATTTGTACTATGCTGCCACTCATGTTGGGGCATGTTTTGTGGATTGCTGTGTATTCCTCTCTGAGAAAGACTCCCAATTAATCAGATTCCTTTATTTTAAATCATTTTTAAATACATTTTTAAAAATTCCATTTCTTACTACAGTTTCTCCTTTTCTAGCCATGTGTGCGTTTCTCTCTCTCTCTTTTATTTACAGATGGACAGGCTTTCTAAGTGCTCTCTCTCACCTGACACCACCTGTGAGTTGATGCTGGTCATGTTGACATTGCTCTGAGGCAGAGAGCAGGCTGCAATGCCTGAAGAGTTAACTGAGCTTGACACAGATGACAGTGAGGAAGAGGAAGTCTGCATCATATCCTATCAAAAAAAAAACCCAAAGGCGACAAATTTAGAGAAAGCAGAGATAATGTGAAGGGAGAGAAGATGAGGCGACAGTGTGAAGTGAGAGAAGATGAGGCGACAGGTCATTGATGATGTGTGCACTACACATTAACGCACTGAATACACTGTATTTCTCAAAACGTCCTCACGTTTGTGTGTTACCTGCTGTAGGCTGGTGTGTGACGGTGAATATGGGCCACCCAGGTCATTGCGTAGCAGATTGTCGCTGTGCATCTTAGTCTTGAGGCAAGTGATGTAGCGGTTGCAGAAGTCTTTACAGAGCTCGTTCACTTTCTCCAGTTCCAACAGGTGGATGCGTAACACCTGGATCGCCTTCACCATCTGAGACAAACAACAATGGTTTATCAGAAAAACCTTTGCAGAACCGTGCATGAGATTCCATGCATAAACATTAAGTTCATTTCATGACCATAATATTATTGTAAGGTTCTGTCTGGATTAAGAATGAATGGATACTAGAACCATATAATACTAAGGTTACCGTTCCAATTCAAGTAATAATAACATTGAGTCCTATAATAAACTTGTGTGTATGTTGTAGTTAGATTACCCAAGCCCAAAAATAACCAGACTAAGTTCTTTCAGTCAGGCAGAACATTTTGATTCATTGTTAAGGTAGTTAGCACTATGCAGGAAAGTAAATGGTCATGTTTTTTCTACAAATTTACATGGCAGTTTGATGGCTGAAAGTCTGATGGGTGAAAGCAGGAGCCCTGTTATTCTGTTATTCCGACATTAATAGCTCTCTTTCTAGCAAAAAAAAGTATAGTTCCACTATGATGTTCAAACAAATGAGCCTAAGGCAGGTGAAAAACTGATTACACAATGAAATCTGGCGCATGAGGAATTGGCTGCTTTGCTCTAGTACATGCAGTCTTCGCTCCAAAAAATTCTGTTGAGACTATCAGTTCTTTCTCATTCCTTCTTCTTCCAATTGGATGTAAATTAAAAAAAAAAAAAAAACGTGCATGCCTAACTCTCTGTTTCCCACAGATCGTATGCCTTCAAAGTCAGCACTCAAGGACAACGAAATGGACTAAAAAGCGCTTTGCCCAGGAAGAGATAAATCTGTCAATTACTGCAGCTCGTTCCGTCAGGGCACTGTGCCATCTTCTGCCTGGTGGAAGTGTGGCGAGGAAGGGGGCCCAGTGCCACTGGCCCGTCGTAAAGCACACAGATGCAGAGTTAATTGACTGAGCTTCACTAGTCGGCCGAGAGCCCTGGTAATGACGAACATTGACCTTTCCCCCACTTTCTCATTTGCCTAATTTCTAATTACTGCTAGCTGTCAGGCAGGGGAGAGAGGAGTTGGTGGGGAGAGAGATTGAGAATTAGGGCTCTAAATGAATATTGAATTAAAATATTTAAAGTTCTGTCATACCCCTAATTGCCTCTACCAGCAGGGGTTGCTGTAGCTGTAATAAAAATGTAGCAAATAGGCAGGAAATAGATTGTACAGCTTGTGAAGTAGATACACAGAGGTGTACGGATATACAAGGAAACATAAAGCCCCATCATACTGCAAGTATGGATTGAGATAGGATACCAGGTTGTCGAGTTCGGGGTCCTCGCTGAAGAAAGGCTTACGCTCCTGCTCCTGCTGGTGCACAAAGTTCTCAATGTCGACATCAAAGCTGGCTGAAGTGATGCACTCTGAGCCCTGTGTGGCCTGCTCACACTTCTCAAACAGCAAAGCCAGCAGCGGGAACAGTGGGTGCCTGTGGGGAACAGAGAGAGAGAGCAGGGTATAGCATTATCACTCACTACTAATGACAGAATTTCCATAACTGTGACCTTTCAAAAGAGAACAGAACATTTCTGGTCCCCAGAAAACACCAAAAATCTAAAACTGGTCTTGAAAATGATGTAAATAACATTTGTATGAGTTTATGGATGATGCTTTATTTGCGTCCATGTGCCTACATGTCAGACTTGTTTTTTGAGCAGATGATTACTATATACAGTATATATATCCACAAGAGGGCAGGTCAGAGCCAAACCAGCAAGTTTCCATATCAATCTAAAATGTTAGCAATTTCAGGCCAACTATGTATATTTGGCATGAAGCTGATATACAAACATGGACAAGCTTCTCTTTAAAATGTTCCACCATTGTGGTTGCTTTCATATGCTGTGTCTCAAATCACATACAGTACTATGACCTAAAATGAGTTAATAGTGAGTACCAATCTAGAAAATATTTAAATAGTACATATGACATACTTTTAGTTGTCTTTGTGGATGAGGTGTCGTAGACATGAACACTAACCATACTCTAAAGAAATGCATGTGATGTAAACAGTGCATTAAACATTGGTGTAGTGTCGCATCATGCTGCCCCACCACCTTTTATTTTGGGATTGCACCAGGATGACATGCAATGTTAGTTTCTGATGATGCGCATAATTAACACCAGGCAAAGAACATGATCACTGACCTAGAATCAGCCATTACTCGGATATATGTGCATTTTGTTAACAGTTCTTTACAGTTCCCTGAGATCCAGGTTATAACTGGGTACAAGCACCATAACTGACTAATTACTTTAGGTAAAACTGTCAAGTACCAAAATCATTTTACTAAAGTACACTTCAATAGAGGTGTAAATCAGGACAAGGATCCTGCAGGACCCAAGAAAAAAGCTATGGGAGAGGTGATCAGACAAGAAAGGCCATGTTGATTAACATGGAAGTGTACTGGACATGGCATGTTTATGTTCAACCACTCATTTTTCAGTAACTGCTTTATAATTGTCATTCTCATTGTGGTTTAAATTTTATATTTAAGGGGAAAAAATGAAATAAATTAGGAAATATTGCAGGCAAACAAAAATAATCACTACAGAAGTGGATGGGATTGGTAAAATTTTCTGTGGGAGAAGGCAGTATCACTGTAGATGTGGGTACACACACCTCTACACTGAAACTGCAGACAGGTTCTAGATATTAAGTATACAAGATTTTGTTAGTTTGGTGTTAAAGGATGGTCGGTATCAAGACATTTTTTTGTATTTAGAATAACATGGCTGTAAGTAGAAACATAAACTGGTCCCAGATTCTTACATATATCTATATAAAATACACTATATGGCAAAAATTTTGTGGACACCAGACCATCACACCCATATGTGCCATTTGAACATCCCATTCCAGATTTAGTCCTCCCTTTGCTATAATAAGCCCCACGGTTCTGGAAACGTTTTCCACTGGATTCTGGATTTTCTATTTTAATTAGTTATTAATCCACAGAAGCATTAGTTAGGCTCTGTGCAGGACACTTGAGTTCTTCTACTCCCCACTTGGTAAACCATGTTTGTGCACAGCAGAATTTGTCATTCTGGAACATGTTTTGGCACCTTAGTTCCAGTAAAGGAAAATTATAATGCTACAGCATACAAAGAAATTCTAGACAATTGTGTGCTTCCAACTTTGTGTCAACAGTTTGGAATGTGAAGGTCCACATATGTTTGGCCATATAGTGTATTGATTAAGAGATTTAGTACAGTAAACCTCTACTGTGAAAGGAAAGAACACTGATTGGTAATACATTCTGTAATACTTAACTGACACAGATGTTACCTGTCATTCCTAATGTCATACACTGTCATAACACTTGATGTCCAGTAATATAACAGTATTATGGTACCATTATCAGTAATTGCCATGATAGATGTCATAATGTTTGATCTCAACAGATTATGGCGTATGATTTTTCTTTTTTTTGCTTAGTTTACTTTAGTATGTGTATGGCACCCTGGATGGCAGGCCATGTACACACACATTCACACACTCATTCACACCTAAGGTAAATTTAGCCTAGCCAGTCCACCTACTGACATGTTGTTAGGTGGTGGAAGGAAACCAAAGAAGGAAGAGGAAACGCACAGGGAGAACATACACAAAAACAATGAGCAGTGACAGTAGTTCTATAAATTTTATTGTGTAGATTTCATAATACAAATGATAAAATGATCACAAATTACAAAGAAAGAAAAACATTAATTAATCATATAGTATATGCCATATTTAATGGGATTCTGGGATCTGTTGCGAACATATTACATCACACTAACCCCATGCTTTGTGTAAGTCTGTGTTGTCTTTGGAACCTGTTTTGCATTGATCGTGCTGTTTTCCTATTTTTATCCAGCTCACTCTCATCCGTGTCCTACAAACATTTCAAAAGCTCCACTGAATATAAGGACACTAGTGCAGAAACCTGTCATAGCAAAGTGTCACCATACATTTTCTTAGACTAATTTTCTTAGAATTATCTTAAGACTTATGTAACTTAAAATTTTCTATAATCAGTGTTACAACATTATAATGTATGTACTGTAACACCTGTTTAAGATGTACACGAATTACAGCACACTTAGCAAAAATGTGCATGACACAAGCTATCATGACATCAGTTACTGTGACTTTCATGACAATTAATCAGAAAGCTAACATAACATGTTACATTATTGGATGTCATATGACATATGACGAGTAAGGTTTCATATGTTATCCTTTTAAGGCCAAATAACTCGTTGGTACCTTAAATTTTTTCAGCCTTCTTGTTCAAACGTGGTATTGTACTGAAATTTAGTGTGTGTGCATTTCCACTTACAAGCTTGTTTCTCTAAACAATTATCTAATTAACTACTTATTTTCTGTTTTCACCACACACTTACCTGCTTAATAGCTAGAACCTGCCTGGCATTTCAGTGTACTGTAGTTCAACAGTGTTGGTATTTCCCATCTTTTTACTCAAAATTAGTATATTATTGGTCATTGGTTGCTTAGTTACTTGACAGTTTTTAGTTTGTCTAATTCATTTTGAGTGATTACCTTTATGTATTGGCATTGCAAATCCATCAGGGTTTTTTTTTTACTTGGTTTAACTACAATGGCCATCTTTGTGTAATGGCACACAACAAATTTTGGTTATACAGTTGTTTACAGAGACCTCAATATCTTGGCTCAGGATGGGCCTAGCTGATTTCTAGAGCATGTTGCACATTCATTTTCCTTAGACTTAGAACTTCAAATGAAATGCTCATGATTGCTCACAGTTCCAATGTATCAATTTTTAGTGTCAATTCATTATAGGAAGGGTTTGAGTCTCAGTCTTATTTTTTTTATAAGGTACCTAGGTAAGTACAGTGTGCATACAGAACATATCAGATTGAGACTTCTTTTTTATGGGAGCAAGAAAGGTTGAATATCTCTGGTAAGGACCAGATACAAACCTGAAATTTTCACAGAAATAAGTCCTCTACAGTAGCATTCTGCTGTAAAAATTATGATTTTGAGATTGGAGGTAAACTCTACAGGACAGTGGACCTCGTGGGTCAGATTTGAAGAATTTGTCCTGATCTATCATATTGGTACAGGTATACAGTTGGTATGCATGAATAGATTTTATCCAAATATGGAATTACAGTGTTCAGTTACGTGTTTTAAAAATGAACAGTGACATAAATAGAGCTGTGGTGTTGTTTCTCTTGTGATAACAGCAGTAAGTCACTACAGCTCAGAAGTCACTTGCTGCTTTTATACTGTACCACAGTACTTGTAGTACCACACACTTAACCAGTTAAAACATAGAATATGTACAAACAATTGGTTGTATTTTTTTAAACTCTGGAATACAAAGTGTGATACTTAATCTTGTGATGCTTGATGGATTTTATCTCTGTGAATCATTAAAACATTATTAATTTTATATTATGATTTTAGCATCTTGAGCCTGAGTTTATCCATCTGAAGAAATGTAGATTTTGTATCATTCTCACATTCTAAAAAAATAAATATATTCCTGTAGTAGATTTAGCAGAACCTGGCTAACATACAGTAGCACTGTAAAAGCCCATGTGTGCATGTATAAAAGTGTATGTACTCTGTGCTATGAGTCTTGGACTACAGAGGCATTGCAGCTGGGTGAGGAGATCCTGCTCCGGCTGTAACCCACCGCTCTCATTTGCAGCCTTTAATAGCCCGCTATATTAGACTCTAATCTGCCTGATCCCAATTTAATGCGGCTCCCTCCAGCCGGCGTGAGGTGAATACTAAACAGGCTTGCGCAGAGCACACAGACATTCTGCGCTCCCCCTGGGCTTGTATGGCTCTCCTCGACCGCACCAGCCACCCTTCCTCCCTCCTCTTCCCAGCCACAGTGCACCCTGGAGGCCATGGCTGCGTTTATCTCTCCCCATTCATCCCCTCTCAGCTCTGGATCATAACCCCAGCACAGCCTACAGCCAAAGGACGCACTCAATTTAACCCCTGGAGAGTTTTTTTTTCTCCTGACACTGAATTTTTGGACTTTAAAAAAGAACATACTTGGAACAAAAAAAAAAATATCATTACTCATTAAAAGCTGACATTTTGAGAACAAAAAAGGCAGGAAGGAATTGAATAGCTTTAGTATGTTGGAATGAATGGTTTACCACACATCTTTCTGTAAATTGCTTCCTGTACTTTCAGGAATCCTAAGGATCATGATCTGGGAGTTAGGGAGCCCTAAATAGCATTGCTAATATGTGGGTAATAATCAGAGCAGTACAAAAATAGCATTCTCATTAAATGGGAGAAAATCTTAATAACTGCATAGAACCGCAGTTCTATGTAGCAGAGTGCAAAGCAGATCTCCAGTGTTACAGATGTAACAACAAAATAAAACCACTTCATTTTAATATTTTACTCTCTCTCTCTCTCTCTCTCTCTCTCTCTCTCTCTCTCTCTCGCTCTCTCTCTCACACACACACACTCACACACACACACACACACACACACACACACACACACACACACACACACACACACACACACGCACACACACACACCTATCACTGAACACATACACAGCCTTACTGTTTATACTGACTACAGGTTAGGATTAACACAACATATCTCACACTAATTTTTTCTTTGACCCTAAGTGTCACACTGAAACACAACACACTATTGCTATTTAGACAAATTCTAAATCACTTATATAACTGACTCCTGAAACAACCAGTTCTCACTAAAACAGGCTCATTCATCCCAAAGCACTGAAATCTGCTTTGAGTTACTGTATAGTTGCTCCCAATCTTGTAGAAAAGTGTTTAATAGTCCAATTCTTTTAATTACGGAGCACGAGTTCAAATAAAAACCGATGCTCTAACCATAACCCTGCAGTTCAAGTCAATCAACGGTGTACGATGTGCTCAAGCTCCTGGTAAAAAGCCCAATACAGGCCATATCTGCAGTGCAGAGGTCTGGAGATGTACCTGCTCCTTGGGAACCATTACCATGCCCATATAAAGTGCCATTTACAGTGGCAGGAGTCAGCAGAATCACTCAAACTTGGATGCAGAAAAGAGACAGAACATCTCTCAATCCATACCTAAAAACTGGGATCCATTGTCTTCACATTGGAGACACAAATACATTATGTCCTATAAATACTCTAAATGCTATACATAATATTAAAAAGGTCTGTTTTTTTTAATGAACTGGTTTTTAATTTTTGCATTTTAGTACATGTCAAATTGAAGTGTAAGAACAAGTTTAGAAGAGCAGACTCCAGCTGAAACAAGAAAACCATGAACAAAATTTAACTTGAAAATGAAGCTGGTGTTTTTGCCCACGTTTGTTTGGCTAGCATGGTGGGCCACCCACAGGCTACAGGGAGATGGGGGTGCGCACACCCGGTGTGTTTGCCATCCTAATCAGGGCGAGCTACTGGCTGCTGCCTTTATTAAACCAAGTCTGAGATGCCCCCATGCTGAGACTGCTCCTCATACACACACACACACACACACACACACACACACACACACACACACACACACACACACACACACACACACACACTTTCATAGGCAAACTCCATCCCCCAGGCTACATGTCTGGAGCTAGGCTTGCACTAGAGGCACACACACACACACACACACACACACACACACACACACACACACACACACACACACACACACACACATACAGTGTTCACCTCATGGTTTATGAGAAACCCCTGCTGCTATATTTCAATCAATTGTACACTTTTCTTTCTGCCCTGTTTTCTTTTCTGCTTCTGTTTTTCTTTACTCTCTATCTGTCCTCTCCACCTCTCACTTGCTTTCTAGAGGGTAATGGCCCATAGTGATACCTGGTCAGGTCTCGCTGCCGCTTCACACACATAAAGAATTAAATATAGCAATGCAACACTAGAATCGAGAGAGAGAGAGAGAGGGAGAGAGAGAGAGAAAGAGAGAAAGAGAGAGAAAGAGAGAGAGAGATGGAGGAATGGGCTTGAGGTGAAGTAATTGTGGTGGTGGTGGTGGAGTCCCAACTGTCCTATTGTGCTTTTATTATACAGGCTGATGAAGTAAGTTTGCTGGCAGCGTAATAAGCATTCTCATTGCAACAAATGGACACTGAAGTTGCTACATCATATTCTGCAATGAAAGCAGAGGTGTAGCTATGGAGAATTTCTGGTTTGAATGCCCTTAAATATTTTATGACAATTCCAAATGCTTATTAGTGGGATGTTAACATAATATACATACAATGAAGCTGATTACATACATGTCAGCATTGTCCTGAGCAGTAACTGTGCTGTAATGATGTTCAGAAAAGGTCAAGAAATAATCATTATGATTAGATATTTAACCTCCCCAAATGCCAAATAAATGAGTCCCATAGCTTGTAAAACACATTTTATTGGTTACCAGCTGCACATGTTGAGAAACTGTATTAACCAATCATGATCGTGCATTTTCCCATTTCTGTTTGAAAGCTATACTTTGACTAGATGGATATAAAAATGGCAGCTGATAATACTGGAGGTTTTACTGCAGCAGGAAGAAAACAATGAGTAGATCTAGTTCTATAAGTCATTTGCTCCCTATTAATATAATTTTCCAGCATTAAATGTAGTTTATAGGAGCATTATTAATATGGACAAATTGGCCGATGCTAATTGGTGGATGATTGTGCGTCAAATAATAAAAAATCATGCCATCACAGCACCTACTACTATCTGGCACAAAAAAATGCAGTAGCATGTCACACTTATCCATATACTTATCCATAGTAATTATACCGATCACACAGTGAATTTATTTAGTAAATTTTCTCATCTCCCCCTGATATTAATTCCTGACTGCCACTGAATGAAAGTGTGCAACACTTTTGTCATTATGTGCAATAAGAAAGGTGTGAAAATAAAGGATGTACTGGGAAAAATCAAAATATGAACGCTATGTAATTTCTAAGAATGCTCTTTCAAACATGGCTTCATAATAAAGATTTGCTCTGCCCAAGTCATATTAAGGTTAAAGTTAAGGCTTTTATCACATATGGCTAATTCCAAAATAAATTTGGAACAAGAACATGTGACCTGCACATATTCACAGAAAAGTGTTGCCACCCACATGGAGTAGACAACCAGCCTTGCTTAGAGCATCTCTACTGGCCTCTGCAAAATGTTAATTATAAAGGCTGCACATATTGCAGAGCATTTAATCCTATGCCTAGAGCACCAAACCAAATGCAATTTACCAACTTAACATATTAATAGAACAGTTTCATGCCACACTGTCAAATGTTAATATTGGGAAAAATCTGATTTGAATCTTTAGTCATGTCACATGTGAGCAATATCAAATGTTATTCTATATGTTTTGTCTTTTCATTTGCTATTCAAAGTGATTGTAATATACACACCTGAGCATAAGTGGTATAAAGTTACACTGATATATCAGGCAGTACTGAGACTGTGACCAAGTCAAGAGGCTGTTATAACATAGGCGTAACCACCTGGCTGCGGCAATTTAGTGATTTTGATGGTGCACAAATCTTGACCGCAAAAGTGTAGCGCAAGCCATTGGATGCTGCGCACTGAATGGCAGCAAGAGCTGTCTGGCAGTGAATGTAAACAGACTTTATGGTGCATTACCACAGCTGGGAGCTTCTGCTTCACCGCTTCCCCTTGTGCTATCAAATTAAAAGCACTCCTTATGGAGCACTATAAGCTATGCTGGTACGGCTGCCGGTGCCGGTACTCTAGACTTTGCTTTACGAAAGTCTCTCTCTCTTTCTCTTTCTCTCTCTCTCTCTCTCTCTCTCTCTCTCTGTCTCTCTCTCTCAACTCTTTCTCTCCTACTTGTTCTTTCCTTATGAATCCCTACATCCACTGGAGTTTGATGAGAACCAGCATGACGGTGCACTCTGAGTCCCAGAATCGTCATGCAATGCAAATACACTCTGTACCAGAATAGAAGGATGGGAGAGAGAGAGAGAGAGAGAGAGAGTGAGAGAGAGAGAGAGAGAGAGAGAGAGAGAGAGAGTTAGAGAGAGAACAGTGCCAGAGGTGGTGAATATTAGTGAATATAAACACCATGCAGAGAATAACACTGAGCCATCTGCAGGTGGCTATATATACACATCCAAAACACGCTGCCTAAACACCATGCAATAACACAGAAAGAAGTTAAGTTGGACTGTAAATACTGCACAGCAGAATATTACCGTTTATCTATATTGAATAAATGGCAATGCTATTCTTCTTTTTTTTTTTTTTTTTGGCCTCACTTCAGCAAAGCATACATGGACTGTTATAATGCTGTATATTTGACTTTTTACTTTTTCCAAATCTGACACTAAATCTGAACACACTGTTTTATTAAGAGCATGGAAACTCGTTAAGATAATTACTGTATCACACTTCTATTCCACAGTTAATAATTAAGCAATTCTAGTCGGAGAAGAGTCGAAACAACACTACACACCCACAAACAGTAAACAGTGCCATACACCCACAAAGCTGGAAATTAGAGCAATGAGAAATTCAAGCGCTTACACTACGTTTAAAGCGAAAACAACCCGTCAATATAAATTACACTGCCACCAGATGCCTGAAGTATTACAGCAACAATCAAAGTAAATATGAAGTTTTGTTACTCTGTTTGTTACTCTGATTTACCTGTTTTCACATGCATCTTATTCAACTGTCCAAACGTCTTGGTCCACCTCCTGAAATATATATATATATATATATATATATATATATATATATATATATATATATATATATATGAGAGCTTTCTCTTATAGAGCCCCACAGTTATGGAACAGCCTTCCAATTAATGTTCGGGACTCAGAGTCCCGAACAGTAAACTCACAGTGTTAAACTCACAGTGTTTAAGTCTAGGTTTAAAACGTATTTGTTTACTCAAGCCTACCATGACTAGACTTTCTGTTACACTAAGCACAGTCCTAAAAATCTCTTCTCTACCTCTCTCCTTCTGTCGAGCCACACACGATTTTATGGAGATGCTAGAGATCCTGATCCTTTCTGCTCTCCGGACCTGCCTGATCCGTTTCGGATGTCCTACCTCTGGATGGAGCTCTCATCTACTCCAGTTCCAGATGGACACACTCACTGTGGTTGCTGGGACTATGGCTGCTTCTAAGGCCAAACAGACCTCATTTAAATACATAATGACCTTTTTCACACTGTCTGTTGTTACCCAGATGAGGATGGGTTCCCTTCTGAGTCTGGTTCCTCTCAAGGTTTCTTCCTCTTAACATCTTAGGGAGTTTTTCCTTGCCACCATCGCCACCAGCTTGCTTAATTGGGATATATTCGCACATTTAAAATCGGTATACCGTGTTTATATGTTTCTGTAAAGCTGCTTTGAGACAATGTCTATTATAAAAAGCACTATACAAATAAAATTGAATTGAATTGAATTAAACTAGCACAAAGCATTTACTAAAGATTAAATGAATCCTCAATAATTATTTTATTACACTGGGCATGAGGGTAACTGTGAGGGATCAGACTAGAAACCCTGGAGCTGTAAGGTGACAATGCTTCTTACTGCAACACTGTGATTACACATGAATGAAATACAAACAGCTCTTGGTAGTGGACTAAGACATTTGTATCCTACTGTTTGTAAAGTAATGTAATTGACTCTCTCTGAAACAGACCTATTTATCATTCTTTAAGTTTACCTCCCATTTTCATGGTGGAGGTGGTTACAGGCTGACATGGTCAGTCTAGACTTTTTTTTATTACCAGCCACAAACTCTGTCTCTTCCTGGAGGATTCCCAGATCTTCCCAAGCCAACTGTGACATACAGTATATTCTCTCCATTGCATCCCTGGAGGCTCTAAGCTCTAAGGGTAATAAGTATGGGGTAGCTATCAAAGATGCCACCTCAACTGGTTCCTCTCAATTTGGCAAAACAACGGGTCTACTTTGAGGCTCTCCTGGATTGTCAAGGTCTTCATTCTGTCACAGCGAATATGCCTGTGGAGGAATCTGATTTCTGCTGCCTGTATTTGCAACATTATTCTTTTGGTCACTACCCACAGCTTGTGGCTGAGGATAGAGCTTTATAGCTGAGGATAGAGACACAGACTCATAGAGACATGGCTGGTAAACAGAGAGCTTTATCTGAAACAGACCTGCATATTGTTCACTTTAGATGTACAGATAGAACAAAACTGTTCATCTCAGTATATGCTCTGGTTAGCTGGAGGATAACCAGCCGGCCTTTTCTAGTCAGAGTTAATATTTGGCACCAGGTCAGGATGATCAAAATAAGTAGAAAATGATAGCTGTTGTTTTGCCCAAAGACATTCAAAGCATTTATGACATGTCATAAAGGATGTACACACACACACACACACATGTACACACACTTTTTTTGTCTGAAAAACCAATGATAGACAGGAGAGAGTATGAGACTGAGCATGTGCGTGTGTACGTGTCTGCATGACTGAGAGATTCGGGAGAGAGAAGAATGGAAGTGCAGTGTGTGTGTGTGTGTGTGTGTGTGTGTGTGTGTGTGTGTGCGTGTGTGCGTGTGTGTGTGGGTGTGTGTGTGCGTGTATGTGTGCGTGTGTGTGTGTTTGTGTGTGCCTGTGTGTGTGTGTGTGTGTGTGTGTGTGTGTGTCTAGGCCGAGTTTGTGCTTCCAGGCTGCCTCAGGCAGGCTGCTCACATCAAAGGCAGCACTCTTTCTCTAGAGGAGCTAAGAGATCCTGCCTCAGGCCTGCCCAGGCCTTCACACACTCGCCTGAGGGCCTAGCGGCTCTCCTACAACGCTACCACACACTGTTAATCACAGCCAGCTCTGCAGCCCTCACACACTCATAGGATCATGCATGTGGGATACTATGTTATGCTTGTGTCAACGAACCACTGTGTTATAATGAACCCGGGCAAAGTTACGAATGAAGCGTTAACTATTAAAACAGCCAGAGCAAAATGTATTATTGAGTCTTTGAATGAAGTAAGAAAGCATGTTTAATGCAAGCATTCTGTTCTTCACACTGTGTAAGCATGAACTTGTGTAGATATTGATTTGCTATAAGTTGTAGGTAACTGTGTTACATTAATTGTTTGCATATGAATTTCAAGAACTGTAACTTGAAATAACACTGTAATTAAAAAGTGGTTAATGTTAATTGCTTCGTTTCTGCTACTATAAAATGAGAAATACTATAATTTCATGGAAGAAATAAAACATCTGTGAAAACATCTATATAAAAAAAAATGAAGGTTTGAACCAGCAACAGGCTCATGGTGTGCAAGACTCATAGATGTGCGTGGGTAGCAAAAGCTAGCCTGTATGGTCCGATCCCACAGAAAAGCTATTGTAGCACAAACTGCTGAAAAAGGTAATGCTGGCTATTATAGAAAGGTGGCTAATCCCTGTCCACTGCCAAAAGGGACTACAATGGGCACGTGAGCATCAGAACTGGACCATGGAGCAATAGAAGAAGGTGGCCTGGTCTTTTGTTTTACATCATGTGGACAGCCAGGTGTGTGGGTG
This sequence comes from Ictalurus punctatus, assembly GCF_001660625.3. Classification (NCBI taxonomy): domain Eukaryota; kingdom Metazoa; phylum Chordata; class Actinopteri; order Siluriformes; family Ictaluridae; genus Ictalurus; species Ictalurus punctatus. Next base: position 14,067,865 of record NC_030431.2, on the reverse strand, counting down.
TGTGTGTGGGTGTGTGTGTGTGTGTGTGTGTGTGCATCTCTTACCTATGTTAAGAAGGCAAGCCAGGCAGCGTGATGCTCTGGGCAATGTTCTGCTGGGAAACCTTGGGTCCTGGCATTCATGTGGATGTTACTTTGACATGTACCATCTACCTAAATATTGGTGCAGACCAAGTACACCCCTTCATGGCAACAGTATTCCCTAATTGCAGTTGCCATTCGGATGGATCAGGATGTTTTTTCCCCACGTTGTAGTTCAAACGCACAGAGATCGAAAATTTCTTAATTCCAATACATTTATTCTGACTAATCACTTCCAAGTTAAATCAAACACAGTAACAGTTGCTCAACTCTTCCCCCTTTAACTAGTTCTGCTTGGTGGGAGGGAGATCTCAGTGTTTTATAGTACTTGCAGTTGAAATTCACCTCACAAGCAACAGAAATGTCTGCAAACTACCCAGTGCTGCTTTAAACTTTAAAATTTACTGAGCAATATTGATTGACAAAGCTGGATAAATTCGCCAGAAAAGTATTATATGAGTTTCCCACAGCTGCTATTATCACGCTGCTCTTTATATTTCAGATTTCCATGAACCACCATGTTTCCATTAAACAGGAGTTTGATCTCACCTGTAAACAGCCCTTTTGTCTGACTCCAGCTGGGCCTGTGGGTCAAGGGTCACGCTGAGCGGGGTGGCCCCTGCGCCTGACGACGCTGAGATGTGGACCTGCTGGGCCTTGGAGTTCTGTTGCGCAGTGCCCGTCATCTGTGGTGAGAGACACAACACAGCACCTCAGGCTAAACACTAGTCCTACATATCCACACTTACACCAGAAAACCTCACTTAGTGTTCCTAAGCTCTAAATATTACAGTAATACTGCGCATGCTCTTACTGGATCACTGCCAGTTGCTGTCGTTTTATCAGATTAGGTTTTGGGCCGCATCAAGTTTGATCATTTCAAATGGATTAAGACTATTTATCCAGTACAAGAGGGAATATGGGCACAGTAATCTGGTTTGCAATCACTTCTAAGAAGAAAGGAAGAAAACAGATGTTCCATCTTTTTTTTCTCTCTGAAAAGCTCAAGGCATAAACTAGAATAAAACGCTTCTCAATGTGCACACTTATTCAGAGAGCTAATGTTTCAGCCTCTGTGTCCCGAATGGACAATATAACATCACTGACAGCGGCATATGGTCTAATTAAATCGTAGAAGGTAATTTTCAACACTCGACCCCTAAATTTTAATGTAGGTCAAACTTAGCATTAAAAACTACTTTTCTTTTCACATAAATCTGCAGTACAAAAGTCTCCACCCTTTCTTGCCTGTTGCCAGACCTGTTGTCGAATGCAGGAAGACATCTGTTTATCAGGAGTTACTTTGCTTGTTTACGATGCTCTCGTCCTCCACTCACTCCACTTCCTTCCTGCCCTCTTTCTTTTTCTCTCTCTCCTGATGAGGTTCTGAAAGCAACGCCCCCTCCCCCCAATCCACGCTGCCTGGGTTTTTTATGGGCTTTGGTGGGTGGGTGGGTGGATTGATGGGAGCGGAACGGGAGGGGTTTCCTGGGTGCTGGAAGTCTTAATCCTAGCCTCAAATGGGAAATAAATTAGCTTCTTCACACTTAACTAGCTCTCATTTGCATGTCTCCATCAGAGTGCTGCGTTCCACTCTCCCCCAGAACTAATCCTCTGGGTATAGGGATGCACTAGTTAGACAACGAAGAGGAGAAAGAGGCGAGTGATGAGGTTTTCTCCCTCAAGAACAAAGTAGGTGATGACCCGATATAGTAAACTTTGTCCGTGACTACAGGCTCCTTGCCTGGATTTGATGTCAGGTTTCAGTCCTTGAGAGCCACAGCTGTACATAGTCTAGCATTCTACCTCATTTAACACACTCAATTCAAGTCATCAGCTAATTACCCAGGGCCCTCATGAGTTGAATTCAGTGTGTTTGAATAGAGAAGCACTCATTTGTGCAGGGTTGTGGCCCTCCAGGACCTGAGATTGACACATGTGATGTAGCAGGGTAGAGGAGCTGTAATCCTTCTCATTTGTGTCTAACAGAGTTAGCATTATAGCTGTGAAGTAGGCTTGGCCTGGAAAATACTGTATGTGAGAATTCCAGACCTGACCTGAGACACTTCGGAGCAGATCAAAGGTTATGGACATATAAGCATATTTTTAAAAAAGGCTAACACAGAAATGCAAAGAACAGCAATGTTTATGGTTTGAAAATAGCCAAGTAAGGCTGATACAAGGTTTCTGGAAACTGAACTGAAATTTCCCCTGTGCATTTTAATGCTGATGTAAAGCAGAGGGTTTTGACTTCAAAATGTTTTTACTCCATTTTCCTCTCCAATTCTGGTGTTTTGCCAGTTCCCACCCACTGTCTAACCCTCCCCAATCACACGACATCACACAACGAGGGAGAGGGAAGGCTAGCACGTGCTTCCTCCAAGAGACTTGAAGCCAGCCATTGCGTCTTTTCAAACTGCTGCTCATGTTCTCCATTGAAGGAAAGTGAAAGAAAAACTGCCCTCTTTCACATACATGACTGACACATGATGCACATGATTGGCAAGTGTCACTGTGCTTGACAGGAGAGAGAGAGTATGCCATCTCTCCCATCCAGATGCATGACCAATTTTGCATGATCAATGCCACAGATTTTTTTTTTCTGTTATGCAAGCTCATGAATTTTTGGTAACAGTTTTGGTAACACTTTAATTAAGGCCAATGCTCTCAGGCCTGCATGACCATGTTTAATTCCTTAAATTAAAAAAAAAAAAAATCCTTAAAATTCCTTAATTTCTTTATGACATCAGCCTACATAAAAATTTTTAAGACTTATTTATAAAGACTGCTGTTGTCTCTTTTGATTTTAAGTTGCTATAACCCGCATGCGAACTTCCAGATTTTTGTTATGGCTATGTTATGACTTCATGAGAACTGATATTGCAGCTCAACATACCTCTGGCCTCTAAGTCATACCTCTGGCCTCTCAGTTTCATATTTATGCTTATACATTTTTTTAAAATAAAATAATGTTATGTATGTTTTTTGCAACAGAGATGTTTTCATGAATTCTAACATATGTGTATCAGCAGACTCGACTGTTATCTGTCATATATCAAGGAGGTAACTCTGGACTTCAGTTCCCATCAGCCACTGCACTGTACTACATGTCACATGACCACCTGCACCTGAATCACGTTTCTGTTAATAAGCACACCTATACTATATATATATATATATATATATATATATATATATATATATATATATATATATATATATATATATATATATATATATATAGCATTGTTTGCACTGCTTCTCTGTCTTACGTTTGTCTTACGTTTGTCTTAGACCAGTGTGTTCCATGTTACCGTATTTTGATCTGGTTAATTTATGTTTAGTTTTTGCCACAATATTATGCCAAGTTGTCTTAGTGTCTTTGTTTTGTTGTTTGTTTGTTTAATAAACTTTTTGAAAATCTGCGATTGCTTCCGCATCAACCTTGAAACATGACATTATCAAGGTAACGTAAAGGAAAAATTCATCCAAAATTGCTTGCATGTCAATATTTATAATCAATATTTGATCTTTAGTTGTGCAAACTATTTCTTTTCTGATTAAGAATTTTTGATCATTTTTGAGTTGACATTTTTAGTTTAAACTGGTTTTATAGAAAAGTTTCACTTGGTTTAATGGTTTTCTAGTGGGGCTATTGGGAAATCATTTCTACCTAATAACCAGTGCGTCAGAGCTCTAGTCCTTTGGCCCAGCTCTCTCATCTCCTCATCTGTATCCCAAAGATTTCATGCTAAAACTGCCATCTTTAATGAAGACCGTTGGAGTTGTCATTTCATAGTTCACTAACTAGTTTAGCTGAGTCTCTGTCGTAACTCAGCATAATTGTATCTGTAGCTGCATTACATTCTGGTACTTTGGGTCCAGCGTTTGCTGTCTTCACTATGTCTGCGTTTTATTTCTAGTCAATATGTCAATAACCTGTTCATTATCCCCTTCTGTTTGAAATTGGTGGCTTTTTTATCTTGTATTAACAATTCTAACAACAAAACAACAATGCACCCACAATGTGCTAACCCACCAAACACATCACAAATATTTCAATATAAACATTTAATTGGTTTCACTGTAGAGCTTTTTTTTTTTTTTAAAAAGAACTGATAGAAGCAGTATTTTACAAAAAGTGCTATTGTAAAAAGGCTTTATAAGTGCACATAGGTTTATATTAGTTGTCATAAGAGTATGACACTGATGGAGCCTTATGATCTCTACATTTATCAAAATGTTAGCCAAGCTTTTAGTAAACAAAAGAATTTGGAGCAACTGTTAAAATGAAGATTGAAACAGTTTTATTCAGTTTATTCAGTTATATTTACTATTTTTTACTATTTACTGGAACATACATTAGAATACAAATTGTGATCATATGATCACAATTTATTGACCCAGACGAACAGTAACTGGTAAGTGTTTCTTTCTAGATTTTGACACTAGTTTTAGAACCGATAGTCAGATAGAAGCTGTAACTGCGCTTCCTTGTTGCTACGAGCTGTATACACATTGCTAGATTAAAGCTAATTCTGGTATTCATATTTGGTTTCGGTCAGGAGTCGCTCGTTCACGCGAATACTCTTTGTTTTGCTAATTAAAGAGGCGTGCTCAGCTGTGAAACACAGCAGTATTTAATAATTAAGAAACGCTGAGGTGGAAGCATCAGCCCTTGTCGTGTGAAGACCGAGCTTGTGTAAAGACCTGCGAGTCTACTTGCGCGAGTCCACCGAGCAAGGACACAGACAAGACACCACACGTGCTGCCAAGTATACTTTTTTCTACCTTTATTACTCTTGCTGTTTACCTGTTTACACAGTTACTAACATGTGTCATCAGTTTATCCATGTTATTTGCCACAGGCGCAGACTGCGGCATACTCCCAGAAAAGTACGCAACTTGGACAACCTACGCTCTCTGAATGTGGCCTCTGCAGATTCCCTCTCATTCTCTATAGGACTTTGGAACTGCCAATCTGTTGTCAACAAGGCAGATTTCATTCCTGCCTTTGCAACCCACTCAAACCTCAGTGTGCTGGCTCTGACTGAGACCTGGATCCATGCTGAGAACACTGCCACACCTGCTGCCCTAGCCTCCAACTTCAACTTCTCCCATACCTCACGTCCCAACAGACGAGGGGGTGGTACAGGTTTGCTTCACTCCAAACCATGTAAATTTACCTGTATTTCTCCCTCTTGCTCATACACTTCCTTTGAATTTCATGCTGTTACAGTTACTGACCCTGCCAAAATGCACTTTCTTGTTTACCGTCCTCCAGGTCAACTGGGGAAGTTCATCAATGAATTTGACATGCTACTGTCCACCATCCAAGATGATGGAACTCCTCTTCCGGTCCTTGGTGATTTCAACATTCATCTAGACAAGCCACATGCAGCTGACTTTCTTGCTCTCCTTCCCACATTTGACCTCAAGCAGTTCACCACACCAGCAACCCACAAAGCCGGCAAACAGCTCGACCTCATCCTCACACGTAATTGCACCACACACAATCTTCTCATTACTCCTCTCCATACCTCTGACCATTTCTTTATCTAGTCCTCTATTTCTCTCCCCTCACCCCCTTCACTGTCTCCACCCTCTATCTCTTTTTGTCACAATCTTTGCTCCCTTTCCCCCCTCACATTTCTCTTCTGTTGTCACAACCTTACTTCCCTCTGATAGCCACCTCTCCTCACTTGACTTAAACACCGCAACTGACATGCTATATTCCACCCTAACATCTTCTCTTGACAGCATCTGCCCCCTAACCTCCAGACCTGCTCGCACACCACCCTCTAGCCCTTGGCCCTCAGAAGCTCTGCGTAACAACCGGGCCAAACTAAGAGCATCTGAAAGGAAATGGCTTAAATCTAACAACCAACTAACTGACCTAACCAATTACCAGACACTTCTCTCCTCTTTTTCCAATAGCATCTCCATTGCTAAAGCCACATTCTACCAAGAGTAGATTGGTAGCTCTCCCAACACCTGCACTCTCTTCAAAACCTTTTCCTCTCTTCTCTGTCCCCCTTCTCCCCCTTTCCCTACCTCTGTCACTGCAGATGACTTTGCCACTTTCTTTTCCAACAAGGTTACATCAATCAGGAACCAGTTCTCAACACCAGTTACCCCACTGCTTAAAAAACCGTCACTTAACCCTGCTGTAGTTGACAACTACAGATCTGTTTCCCTCCTCCCTTTTCTTTGCAAAACTCTTGAAAGAGCCGTTTTGAATCAACTCTCCAATTTTCTCACACAGAACAACCTCCTGGACACCAAGCAGTCTGGCTTCAAGAGCAACCACTCCATGGAGACTGCTCTGCTTTCTGTCACTGAAGCCTTATGACTACCAAGAGCAACCTCTAGATCATCTGTCCTCATCCTACTTGACCTCTCTGCTGCTTTCGACACTGTGAACCATCAGATCCTCCTGTCAACTCTCTCCAGCCTGGGCATCACTGGAACGGTTCTGTGCTGGGTGGAATCCTATCTCTCTGACAGATCCTTCAAGGTATCATGGAGGGGAGGTATTTCTGAAACTCAGCAACTCACAACTGGCGTTCCACAGGGGTCAGTTCTGGGTCCACTCCTCTTTTTTTATCTACACTACATCTCTAGGGCAGGCGATAGAGTCTCATGGCTTCTCATATCTTTGCTATGCTGATGACACCCAGCTCTATTTGTCCTTCCAGCCTGACAATCCATCCGTCTCTGCACGCATCTCTTCTTGCCTGTCGGACATCTCGGCCTGGGGTGAGGGAACACCATCTTAAGCTCAACCTGGCAAAATCTGAGCTTCTCGTCATCCCAGCCTGTCCCTCAATCAACCACAACCTCACTGTACAGCTCAGTTCAACCACACTCAAGCCAACCAGGACAGCCAGGAACCTTGGGGTGATTCTTGATGACAGCTTGACCTTTACAGACCACATCTCAACAACTGCACGGTCCTGTAGGTTCATCCTGTACAACATCAAGAAAATCAGACCCTACCTCACTGAACAGGCTACACAGATACTAGTCCAGGCTCTTGTTATCTCAAAACTGGATTACTGAAACTCACTACTTTCGGGCCTCCCAGCCAGCTCCATCAAACCCCTTCAGATGATTCAGAATGCTGCAGCACGCCTCGTCTTCAACCAGCCCAAGAGAACCCATGTCACACCCCGCTTCCTCTCCCTCCACTGGCTTCCTGTAGCCGCCCGCATCAAATTCAAGGCCTTGATTCTCACCTACAAGACCTTGTCTGGAACAGCACCCTCCTACCTCAACTCTCTCCTGAGGGCTTACGTTCCCTCACGCAATCTGTGATCAATTAGTGACCAACGCTTAGTAGTTCCTACTCAGCGTGGCTCGAGGTCCCTTTCCAGAACCTTCAAACCAACTGTTCCTCAGTGGTGGAATGAACTTCCAATCTCAATCTTTACCACAGAATCTCTCACCATCTTCAAAAACAGCTAAAGACCCACCTCTTCCATGAACAACTAACCAACTCATTAAAAAAAAAAAAAAATTGCACTTACACCTCTACTCTGTACACTTTGCTTCTTCTGGAACTTAATTAATGGATCTTGTATGGTAGCACTACTTGTATTGTTCTCTGGTTGATATATTGCTTTGTTTGTATTTTCTCATTTGTAAATCGCTTTGGATAAAAGCGTCTGCTAAATGAATAAATGTAAATATGAGCCCCTCACTCGCCCTAAACCAAGTACAGACATCATCTTTCATTGATTAGCTTAATTTATTAGGAAGATTATATGATATTTTCTATAGACAATATGGGTGGTATTATTAGGGGCCAAACACCGAAAGTGCATAGGCAACTGTTTTCGTTAGTGTTCTTTCTTCTTCATCTTCTTCTTCTTACGCTATTGGGTCTATGGCAGCACATATAACTGCTTGGGGGAAAGTTATGAAATTTGGGACACAAATAGGACAGTCTCACCAATAAGCAGAGCAATGCTGGAGTCTCTACCTCAAACCTTCGAGTGCTACCAACAGCTCAAAGTTGCACTCATGTTTATGCTAACTTTTGAACCATAAGGGCAAAAAAATAGAAACAAAATTCTTTGTTCCTCTGATTCCTTGGCTCAAGACCATTCAACTGCACCCTATGACATCATATTCCATCATGAAACTTCCACCATTGTGAATTTAAAAACAAAAGCCCTACTTTTTCGAACTACTCCTCCTAGGCAGTTTGACCGATTTTCACCAAAATTGAATCAGATCATCTTCAGACCATGCTGGCAAAATGTTATCAAAAGCTTTTTGATAGACCCAACTGTTCTCATATAGCACATCAACAAATTCGACAAAGAGTACGCCAAAATGGACGTAAGGCTGTATCTCCGCAACAGTTTGGCATATTAAGATGAAACAAAGTACCTGAAATTGCAAGCATGATCTGTAGCACTACCTAGTGGTCATGAGATATAAAAAATGGCTAATTAGCTTATAACTTCTGAAGAGGTTGACCAAAAATCACGAGACTTGTCTCAATAGATTTGGTACAGCATACCAAATGGGACCAATTTTCCCCTGTTAGCCATTTTGTGTCTGCCATTTTGAATTTTGTAGTAAAATGCTATATTTTACGAATGCATTGGTGTATCGTTACCAAACTCTGTATGTGTCATCAGCACCATGCTCTGAAGTCAAGAAGTTTCAAAATTCAAAAGAAGTATAATGAAATTTAAAAAATGCGAATAGCTTTTGAATAATTTGTCTATTGTAATGATAGTGGTCTTGATAGAATGTGTGAGTCATGCTGAAAACAATGATACTAATTATGCCATAGTCGATCGAACTTCCTGTCCGCCATTTTGAATTTCGTTGAAAACCTACTTTTTTTAAATCCTCCTAGACCGTTGGCCCGATTTTCACCAAATTCAATTCAGATCATCTTCAGACCATGCCAACCAAAAGGTTTCATGAGCTTTTTAATATACCAAACCATTCTCATTTAACGCATCAACAAAATGATGGCATGATGCCAAAATTAATCTGAGGCTGTATTTCTGCAATGTTTGGCATACTCAAAACTAAATTTTGTATGTGGCATTGACACACCTCCCTGACCACACCACATCAATTTGGTGACAGCGCCACCTATTGGACAAACATGATAAGCAATTAAATCATATAACAATTGATTGTATTTATGACCTTTCAATCATTTTGCTTACAATCATATACAAATGTCTGAAATTGCTCTTTTTCCCCCCCAGTTGTTCTTGATGTTCCCTGCCATGCTTGTTTAGCTCCTCATTTGGCCTCTTTCATGCTTGGCCCCTTAATTGCTGCTTGCAGCTATATTTATTATTATTATTATTATTATTATTATTATTAATAATAATAATAATAATAATAATAATAATAATATAAATTGTTTGAAGACTGACCTGTTGGCTCTCTTGATAGGATGGTGGAGGGACGCTCTGTGTGGCCATCATTGTCAGTGCTGGTGCTGGAGGCACATGTTGCATCATGGGAGAGCTTCACATGGAGACCCTGCAAGAGACAAGTCAATGCCAGATCAGTATCACATCAACAAACAATAATACAGAAAGTGAGTGCTTAAGGGTCAAAAAAGGTCAAATAATTGGTAACAAACTATTGGATTTGGAAGCCAGTCATTGGTGGAGCAAAAAGTGAGTTCAACAGGCTATTTATCTGAAACCTGTCCAATGCAGTCAGGATTCAGGAGTCACCACCAGGTGCTGATGTATTTATGAAAGAGCTGTGCTTACAGATATCTCTCTCTCTCTTTCTCTCTCTCTCTCTCTCTCTCTCTCTCTCGCTCTCTCTCTCTCTCTCTCTCTCTCTGATCACACCTTCCACAAATGTTCTAAAACTGAACATTAGGCTTCATGTAAGAACGTAGATTCTATGGCTATGTTCACACTGCAAGCATTATTGCTCAATTCCGATTTGTTGCTCAGATCTGTTTTTTTGTTTGGCTGTTCACATTATCCTTTTAAATGTGGCCAATATCAAATTTCAGTTTGAACTGGTCACGGTCTTGAACTGACAAAATGTGCAAAAGAACAATAACAAACACGTCACCGCAGCACACTTTCATACAGAAGTAAACATGGAGGCCACTGAAGACAGCATTTACTCATTCATTTATAAGGTGATGTGCAGCAGAAGCCAGAAGATTTGTGAGCAAGTGATAAGGAGGATGAGGATGAAAATAAAGTGAACATTTTTTTAAATTATGGCTTTCAGAAGTAATGGCTGCTTCTTCAGTACAGAGGTGTGTGTGGATGCGGATTCAGAGCTGTAACACCTCACTGTCCCTCCTCTGACTACCTTTGGGGCTGTTTTGCATATTGCCAGATATTTAAAATGTTTGTAGTGACTCCTTCCAGTGCAGAATTGAGACAAATGTCCATCTAGAGTGACGCAAAAGCCACATGAATTCCGATTTGACTATTCAGACTGAGGTCACTTTGTAAAACATCTGACCTGTATCAGATTTAGGACCAAATACGGTAGTGGCCCAAATCGGAATTTGAAGGATCAGATTCCATGTGGTTTGTGCTGTTCACACTGTCATGACAAAAACAGATCTGAGTCACATATGAGCAGTCTGAACATAGCCTAAGTGGCCAGATAAAAGCTGTGCTTGTCTTTTATACAGACAATATACAAAGTGGGGTCCCCATGATTTTAATGAAATTTGTTACAGTGGAGGAAATCACAACTCATGCACATATATACACTGGGGAACACATCTAAAACAGAAGGTTTTAGAATTTTGAAACCTTTAAACCAAAGAATGTATGCCTTCAAAAATAATTAAATTAAATGTTTCTGCATAAAAATACTATAAATAGCAGTAAACAGTAATAAATGAAAAAAGTCAGTATTTTGTGTGATGACCTTTAACTTAAAAAAAAAAATGTAGTGTTAGCTACAATTTGTGCAGTTTTATAAGGAAATGAGCTGTAAGTGTTACTGAGCATCTTGCAGAACCAGCCATAGTTCTTCGGGAGACTTTGACAGTTGCACTTGCTTCTTATTTTTGCAGCAAAACCCAGCAGCCTTCATTAAGTTTTTTGTATGAAAAGTGGCATCTTATGTAATATGCTGCTTTCCTACCTGACATACAAACTTTTAAATTTGTGCTGAAACACTAATGTTTGGAAATCTAAAATGTTTTTGCACTGACTCGATAATGTAGAAGTCATAAAATAAAAATCTTTAACAAAGTTTGTACTAAAAAAATAGGGGTGCAAGACTATGAAACAATTATTGCACATGCACCTGTGTTTACCTACCACAGTTTACAGGTGGTAGGTAATTAAGCTCACAGTTACAATAACTTAGGACACTAAGAGGCCTTTCTACTGACCCTGAAAAACACCAGAAGAAAGATGTCTAGGGTTCCTGCTCACCTGCATGAACATGCCATAGGCCTTCTGTAGGGAGGCATGAGGACTGCAGATGTGGCCAGAGCAATAAACTGCAGTGTCTGTAATGTAAGACGCCTAAGACAGTGCTACAGGGAGACAGGAAGGACAGCTGATCATCCTTGCAGAGGAAAATTACATGTAACCATGTGTGTCCCCCTGACGAGATCGAGAACATGCAAATGCCTTGGTGGAAGAGTGAAGATCTCACAGCAAGAACTGGAAAATCTGGTGCAGTCCATGAGGATGAGATGCACTGTAATACTAAAGCAGCTGGTGGCCACCAGATATAAATATGTTAAGAAATTGTTAAGATATGTTATTGTTAAGAATTGTTAAAATGTGTATTTTTTTTTATTGTTAAAATATATAAAATCTTAATTAATCAAAAATAAACTAGGCCTATAAATATTGTCAACTTTACTCTAGTGATAATTTGAAGAAAATATGTGCTGTAAGTGGAATGCGCCCAGAATAAACGGCACTCTGAGGCTTAATGAATAGCTGTAATATTATTGTACACATTGAAGTAATGAGCCTAATATTGGAATAGTTGGATTATGTTTGTGAAATGCATCTTTATTTACTAGGTCACCGGTATTTTACTTTTCAGTTAAAGGGGTCCCTGCCTGCAAAACATTGAGAACCCCAGCTTTGCAGTACATATATTTTGTTTTTCAGATCTTAAGTACATGCCAACTGGCTGGTATTAAGTTATTCCCTTTAGATCAGTGGCTCTCAAAGTGGGGTACAAGTCTGCTAAGGAGGTCTGTGGTTTCGTGAAAATCACAACCCACACAAATATATACACAAATATAAGTCCTATATATTATAGTTATTATCTGATTTGACTGGGCACTTCAACTGAATAGCTTGAATCCAATCCTCAATGAAAGTTCACTAATAAAAAAGTTATATGTGTCCAATAAATAGTCAAAATATTAATGAAATGAGCATACTGCATGGGTCTGTGGAATTTATTTTACAGTTAAAGGGCCCCTGGGTGTGAAAGGTTTGAGATCAATATAACAGATTTATAGTAGGTGTGTGCTTTTTTTAACCCACATTGTAGCTACTAAACAACTCACGATGTATTCACGCTGTTCAAACGTCATCTGATATGAGATTAAAATATGAACTCTTTGATCTTGTTAATCCAGAAAAAAAAATAGCTGGTCTATTTTAAAACTTTAACTGGAGTGTGTATTCTGCAGGTAAACATAGCAGCAACAAACCAATCAGGAGCTCATTAACTGTGTTGTCGTTGGAGTATTTGCTGCAGGGTGTGGCAGGACAGACTCAGGGGATTGTGCATGCTGCAAAATCCCTGTTATATATAATTGGGCCCAGGGTGTCCTATATGAACCCCATCCTCTACAGGATACACCCATTCTGAGATTAACACAGTGCCTCATATTCTCTACATCTCTCTCTACACATGCACGCTTATGCAAGCAGGAGGACGTAGCTGATGTCAAATTATTATTGATATAAGCATAAAGCATGTTGTGATGAATGATGTGATGTCAAATCAAATCAGTGCTGAACTGAAATGTGCAGATGACATCATGAACTAAAATTAACCGGTATGAAATACCACATAAAGTCTTAGTTTGGGGTATACAGTATCACATGTTGTATTATTAAAAATCAAATTTTCAAAAAGGCAGTGCAGTTGTAAAAACAGCTTCTTCTGGCTTTCATGTGGTAAAAATTAACCACTTGACCTGCAATTAGTAGATATACTGTCCTACCTCTTTAAATAAAAGAATGTTTTCTTGCATTTTCTTGTACATTCTGTGATTCTACAGAAAACACACACACACTACTTTTTAACCCATTTCTGCACAGTCATGCATTGGAAATTCCATAACTCTCTCTTTTATAGATAATTGACTGTATATTCATGTTGATTTTCATGTAAACATTATGTGGATCACTCCATTTGAAGCCCTCTATATGCCATATTGATTTTTCCATATAACAGTGTCTTTCTTCACTCATCAAATAGAATTTAGTGTCGTACAAATAAACACACAGTCCTTAACCACATCCAGATCTCTAAACCCATACACCATCCATGCACAAGCCTGGTGCTCAGAGCATTTACCCAATAGAAAAAACCTCACTGCTCATGGAAAAGTATTCCAAGTCCAAGTCTACTTGGATCCACACCTAGTTTGAGCTGCAGCGCCTAAGCACGCTGTCTTGTGGGGCTGTGAGATTAATTGTGTGCATCAAAAAAAATTAGAGCGCACAATTTCCACATCTAAAAAAAGCACCAATTGTGGTTTGTGATTTATGCAAAATAAGATCCAGAGCTCACAGGATCGCCTGAGCAGGCGGCTTGGAAGAATTGGGCAGAGATATGAGTGTGGAAATAAACAACGTAATAAACAATGTGACAGAAGGATTTATATATAAAGTGAACGCTTTATATTCCTCCATGTTGTCAGGTATCAGAATGGTTGCAATGGGGATTATTATTTCGAGTTTATTTATCTTGGTGTCAGAAAAATGATGACAGGAAAATTGAAAGACAAATCAAATGAATTATAAAAGCGCAAACTTCTCTATCGAGCATGGTAGCTGTAATGACTTTAAAGATAATACACTTCGATATAAACTATGACATATATATATATATATATATATATATATATATATATATATATATATATATATATATATATATATATATTTGCTTCTGTGAGGCCCTCCCATGAGACAGGTTTACTGGCATTCTGTAGCTCAGGAACTGCCTTTGGCTGTCTGTCTCTTCAATTACTGTCAAAGAACAGAGGAAGTACACAATCCAGTTGAGGCAGAGATAATTCATATCTATAAAAAAAAAAAAAAAAAAAAGTTGTGCACAAGGGAGTGGGAATGTTCAAGAAAGCAGACCTGTGAGTCAGGGCAAATCTGCCAGACAAATCTGTCTCTCCTTATACAACAGTGTAGAAACAGCATTCAATAACAGTGTAGAAACATCTCTCTTTCTCTCTCTCTCTCTCTCTCTCTCTCTCTCTCTCTCTCTCTCTCTCTCTCTTCCTCTCCTTCTGCCTTCAGTTTGCTCTCATCCTGGTCACCATGTGTGGAAAAGAACAGAGCAGGCCAACACAAACTGCTAGCTATTTATGGACGTCTTTCTCATACAGTCTCTCTCTCTGTCTCTCTCTCTCTCTCTCTCTCTCTCTCTCTCTCTCTCTCTCTCTCTCACACACACACACACACACACACAGATTTAGTGCAATCACTATCAGCACCTCTGTATGTACAGTACTCTAACTGTTTTATGTAGGACTTTGTAGGAACGTGAAGAATCTTCCAGCCCAAATTAGATTCTGGCTCTGCGTTGCATATTTTATGAACCTCATCCAAATCATACAAATTGAGGATGTTGTGTGTATGTGTGATTTGTATACTGATTACACACTAAGCCTGTGTTCTCATTCCAAGTGCTATCAGCCAAAAGGCATCTTCACTGTTATCTCTCCTCATTTTAATTGCAAATTTTGGGAGCGAGTTGGTAATTAAATGGAAAATTGCACATTAATTGATGAGACTAAAGATAAAGCTATTCCAATTATTGCGCAGTACTTTAGGAGGCCTCTCAAGTCTCACTCCCTTGTGTAACACACTACCTAACACCACAGCTCTGTAATAATACACAGCCACCAGTGTTTTCACACACACACAAATACACATACACTTTATAATGAGTTATCATGCGGTCTCTCAGGATAAAGGGTGTGCCCTGATTAAACTGTGCAGTTTGCCCTTTTAAAATGCGTCACGCCACTCACGGACATGACACGCACATTATTGATTTCAGTTTATTGACCAATAACAACATATCAACCCAATCCACTGACACACTGCAGCTATCACTCACTCCTACCATTAACCTAATGAACTAAACAGACATGTGTGAGAACACTTTACACATGACACCCTTCCCTCTAAACCACAACACACACAAAGACACACAGACACAGTTAACCACTATATCACATACTGTACATGTGTATAGTGTGAGGACACATCACTGCAGGGAAGCACAGGAAATTGCTGCAAAAGAACCTCCAGATCACATGTATGCTACATAAAACCACTTGCTGTTAATTTTGCCAAGGAGAACAGCATGTGAAAAGGGAAATAAAGAAAAAGGAATGCAGAATTATGCATGGAGCAACATCAAAAGCTCATGAATGTGGAGCAAAGGGAGGAAATTTGGTGTCTAATCAGAGTGTTGTGAATGGCATTAAAAGCTCTGGAACACTGTCTGACTCACTTGCCTCATGTTTTTGACTCCACTTTTCTGTAATATCACACTGAATGTAGTTTCTTGTGTATGTAGAGATTTTTGGATGATTTGTTCATGGTACACATCAGTCTTGTACAGTCACAATCAGCAGCAACCGTGTCATTCAGTTCAATTTGATTGGACTATTTTGTTTAAATGAATTCAGTTTGATTCTGGTGAATTAGACTTAATGTGATTTGATATTGATTCAATTCATCCATCCATCCATTTTCTCTACCATTTTTCCTACACAGGGTCACGGGTAGCCTGGAGCCTATCCCAGGGGACTCGGGGCACGAGGCGGGGACACCCTTGACGGGGTGCCAGCCCATCGCAGGCCGCAATCACACACACTCCCACACCCATTCACACACTATGGACAATTTAGTGATGCCAATCAGCCCACAACACATGTCTTTGGACTGGGGGAGGAAACTCCTGAAGCATGGGGAGAACATGCACACTCCGTGCACACAAGGCGGAGGTGAGAATTGAACCTCCAGCCTCGGAGGTGTGAGGCAAACGTGCTAACCACTAAGCCACCGATTAGATTAGATTTGGCTCTGAGTTAGATTCTGAATTAGAATCATTTTGTGATTTGTTTCTATTTGATTCACTCCAAATACATTCAATTTGATTAAACTTAACTCAATTATCTCTCACAGAGATAATCATTAGGATAACATCTTTTTTTCTTTTTTTTTAAATAATCACTGTGAGGTAAGAGGCATTGTGAAGTTTTTATAGAGATGACTCAGTAAAAGTGTCCGAATGCAGAGCTAAATTCAGAATCAGAGACACCTTAAAGAGATTGACCAGCCAAACTGTATGGCTGCTGGTCGATAATGTAGCGCCATCTGACCCTTCATTAGCCTGTCTGATCACTGAAGATCATTCAGACAAGCAACTTGGGGAGAACAGCTATCGACATAAGTAATGAACCAATGTCTGACTGTGTGTGTCTGTCTGCCTCTCAGCCTTTTTGAGCTTCTTAATTAAACAGTAATAAAAAAAACAACCAGGACTACTGGGGCACAACTGAACATCTTGTCCTGTCTTTTCAATCCATGCTCAATATACAAAAAAGATTATATAATGCTTAACACAGGAAAATACTGTATATTTCAACAAAATGTGAAACAAACACAGCATAAAGAGGACTAATTAGCTCGAGTATCACAAATATCACAGGCATACAGGGAAATCAGGACCTTCCTCAGAGTAAGACGCAAACTCCTGTGGTGCCAATTAAGGGTTTGTATCCAAATAAACATAAATCTGTGGATATGGGGAAGTTAGGTCTTAGATTAGCACTGAGATATTCAATTACTTTGGGCCTTGGCCTCTCTCTAGCAAAAGAGAAAGCACTGGAAACCCAACTCCATCTGTATCAAACAAGGAAGAATGATAATCTCAGACCAGCTCCCTCTTGTTCATATTATCATATTTATTGAGGCATGAAAGGCAAACACTTATCTTAAGTAAGTTTGGGAAGTTTGCTACACAGGAATCCTGGAGTGCAGGAGGAAGTGGTTTTAGTGTTTATAGAGCCCGTTTATCATGTACAGACCGTCTCTCTGTCACAGAGCCAAATTTCACATCTGTCAAGAGCTTTATATCTGTGTACTTGAGCACAGATGGACAGATTATAGCAACAACAGAGATCACCGTGTTCTGAACACACTTATGGGCTTATACAGCAACCGAATGTTTGCAACATTTAATAATAAAAAATAAATAAACAAAAAACACTTCACTCATCACCTGCTTCTAAGCTGAGTAGTAGACACGATCTGATAAATATAAGGATCATAGCTTTAAGGCGTTTGCTCACTAAGCCAGAAGTGTGTCCGATTGCCATTTTTCCGGCTCTCCTTCAGTGTAACCTGCTCGGAAGTCGGCCAGCTGCACATCCTGCAGGGGAACGCAATGAATAATATTAAAACAGCGAGTGCGTTGCAAACGCCCAAATATCATGAATCTTAATGTCTCGAATCAGGGCTTCTCTAAAGTGCATAAATAAAGCAGCCCATCTGAATGTATCTGCTCCATTAGAGGCCAGAGTGTGGGCCCATTTGCGGCGCGCACAGTGCAATGTGGGGGGGCTGAGTCAGAGACGAAAGGGAATTCTGGGGAGGAAGGAGAGGGGAAAAGGAAGGAGGAAAAAGAGAAGCCTTGTGTAGAGGTTGTGGGTCCAGCCCATGGCCTCAGGCCACACACACACAATCCCAGCACTGCTCATTAACCTGTATGAGTTGCAGGTAGGGGATTAAATGTACTGTATTTATAAAAAGAAGGGGAAAATAAACACAGAATAAAAAGCATAAATACACCAAAACAGATGTGCAAAATGGATGTATGCAGTTGCTCATGTTTTGCCAAAAATTAAACACAAACATGCTATTACTTATAAATGAAATGTGTCTTGTTTCTAAACAGTTGCCTAGCTTCAGTGATCTGTTGCTCAAAAGATGTCACAATAACTTCAGTGCATGGGTGTGAAATACCCAGACAGCATCTACAAAGAGGAGATCACTGCACCATCCATCCAATCTATCTCCAATTTCTGTTTCCTTTGTGTTTATGCTAATGATTGTTTGGATCTGGAAATGATTGTGCTGCGGCCTGCTTTTTAAAATTAGATTAAAGTCTTCGTCGAAAATGGGTGCCTTCAAAACTTTGCGTGTAGTGAAATTTTGTAATTCCCCCCAGCCTGATGGATTGCATGCAAATGATCTCATTAGCATAGCTAAAAGCTTTTATTATAATTAGCATTTCCTCAATAGAATGCACAAGCATAGCAAGGATGAAAGTACAAAAAAAAGACGAATTTGCATGTTTACCATTAAATTTCTCTTGTAAAAACTTTAAAGCAAACAATGCGCATTGTATAAATGGATGGAGCAAATTAATGAGGTGCATTCAATAAAGTCGTTTCAGCCAGGCTTTTTAAGGGCTGCTGACGAGGAGACGAGAGTGTTAAGGATATCCTCTGGTTT
This sequence comes from Ictalurus punctatus, assembly GCF_001660625.3. Classification (NCBI taxonomy): domain Eukaryota; kingdom Metazoa; phylum Chordata; class Actinopteri; order Siluriformes; family Ictaluridae; genus Ictalurus; species Ictalurus punctatus. The sequence goes on along the minus strand of NC_030431.2, from coordinate 14,049,051 downwards.
ATTTTAAACAGGTTTCCTGGAACCCTGCTAGAGGAAAAGAGACACGCAGCCACACTGAGTATTCAGGACTCGTCGGCTGTCATTGTTGGGGTTCTTACTCATTCACAGTTTCTATTCTCATTCAGCAGTTCCTTCTGGAACATTTTGGGATCCAGCGGAATTGCTGGAACATCGTGAGCAGCGACACTCAAACATACTGGATGAATGTATTAGAGAGAAATACTTAAAACTAAAAGATGATCAGCGTGTTAGGTAGATGAAGGGTCTGACACAGATAGTCAAAATTTTATTAGAAGCAGTCTCTAAATTTGGTTTGACTGGCAGTCTACATGTGTGTGAATAAATGTATTTCTGTACTTATTTGGATGCATGGCAAAATTATTTAACTGTATTTAATATTTATGGTATCAAAGCTAATATAGAATGCAATATGCGGGACCTGACACCAATTAGTGGTATGCAACATAGAACAAAATAATATGAATAATATGAATAATCTGAAAAAAGGGTATAATATATATATATATATATATATATATATATATATATATATATATATATATATATATATATATATGGCTTGATTCATTACAGTAGCTCATTTTAATTGCCTAAATACAAAAATGCAAAATAAGCCAAGATTACATTCTTATTAATTAGTCTTCTTTCCCTAAAACACACAACCTTTTATGTTTGGCCTCTGGTGTACCATGTGTGGGTCTCAGAGTTAGAGAGTGGCGCGTCCCGTGGTTGACACACAGCACTCACATTTCCTCCCTGAGCTGATAAAAATCGGAATATAGAAGGCTGGAATGCCGCTGAAATTGGAGCTCCAGAGCTCGCATAGAGGGAGGGTAATCTTCAAGAGTTTTGCTGTCAAATCATTCCCCAGTGCTCTCATGTCGAGCCGAGATACGGTACGGGGACAGTAGAGGTTTTATCTCTGTCTTCATCGGCATGGTCGTTTTTTTTTTTTTAATGGATACCTTCTAATCTTAGCACCAGCATGCCAGCTCCATGTCACTTAGCCAGATTTTGGCTCGACAACCAGTGATTGGTGTCAACAGAAGTGGTTTGCGTTAAACCAAGCCTGAAGTCAAAACGTCAAAACATAGGCCGCTCCAACTCATCACACCACTGAAGATGGCTTTTGGTTAGTGACTCACTGACTGATGGAAACAGAAGCTTTTTTCCGACAGATTTGCTACCCACTTAATTTGCCATCAATCAATTTCCACTGCTTGGATGTTAATGGAATATGACGCCTTTGCTGGGAAATGGGCCACAACTGAAGGTCTGCTTTCGGAAAACCATGGGTTTGAACCACAGAGAGTCGTGGGAGAGGGTGGGGAGTGTGCTCAGGCTGAGGAGGTAAAACAATTGGGGCTGGATGGAGAAAGTGGGACAGGTAGGTAGAGAGAGAGTGAGAGAGAGAAAAAAAAGTGAGATACGTGAGAGAACAGCATGGCCATGGCAGTAGGGCAGGCTAGTGACAGAAGGATTACAGAACGGGTGCTCTTCATGAAACAGCATTGCTGTCCCATTCCTCACTTGAAAACTTTGTGTGCATCTATGTGTGTATATGTGTTTGTTTGCATGGAGATAGAGAGAGACAGAGAGAAAGAAAGAGAGAGTGAAAAAGAGAGAAGCAATAGGGGGCTAATGAGAAGGGAGATTATCACACAGAGACTCTGAGCGCTCTGATTGTCAGCAGACTCATAATGAAGAGTTTAGTGTTCGGTTTCAAAAGAGAACCCATAGAAAACGCCACAGCAGGCGCATACACATGGACCAGCCAAGAGGATCGAATGATCACCATGGAGCACATGTGGTGAAGAGGTTAGCATTACAGATGCCTTATAGTACCTTACGGGTATAACAGAGAGGGAGAGAGAGTTGAGAGGTCAGGGAGACAGACAGGAATACAGTTGTTTCAATGACCACAGGCCATGAGGCAGGTTAAAGTGTTATACTTGGTGAGAGGAGCTTTTTGGCAGCAGGCTATTAAGTCCTGAAAGGAAATGGAACTGCAGACAAGGAATAAAAACATTACAGCTCATGTAAAATCTATGACAGATTGTATGTGTCTGTAAAAATAGGCTGTAATACTATACCATGTAATGATGTTATTAGGTTAGAAGAAATAGTCTTTGGCTATACGTACAAATATTTTCAAGATTTCAAGCAAACTTGAACTATATAAACTCAGAACTCTGAAGAAAGGCAAATGCACAAGCATGTACTGTCAGCGTTACGACCTCAATGTTATTCAGCGTGTTTTAACATGGAATTAAATTTGTGCCAAATATTGAAGGTAACTTTTCAAGAAACTAACAGAAATATCCAATAAGAAAGAAGAAAACACTCTGAAACTGACAACAGTGAACTCAGTGGCATAAATTTGACATGGTCTTCAAATACACAGCATTCTTTGTTAACAGTTTTCTAAGCTTCATTTTCGCTAATCACAGTTTATGAATGCGCAGCCAGAGTTTTCGTTTAAGTTTACATCCGCCATTCTGGCACAAATCTCACCTGTGGGTGGGCTTAGCAGCAATTTACTCTCATTGGCTAGTGAGATATGGATCACCCAGGAAGTAGAGACAGTGGCGTAATTTTTTGAAGAGTGTTCTGGAAGCAGCTCTCTGTATACAGTAGTTATATTGTTTGTACTTTGTAGTGGAAATTACTTACTTACTTAGTATCAGTATATTTAGTAATAATTAATATCTGAGGTTTGGATAGTCTATAATATGACTATTTTTTCGAGATGAGCTCTCAGGAGCGGCAGCGGCGTCATCATCGTCATCATCCTCCTCCTCAGATGGACGGTCAATCTGTCTATCCAAATCTCACTAGCCAATGAGAGAAAATCACTGTTAAGCCCACCCACATGTGAGATTTCAGTTTCAGAGTGTTTTTCTTCTTTCTCATTGTATATTTTTGTTCATTTCTTGAAAATGTTTTTTTATTATTATTGAAAAGAAGGTAAGAAGAAACCTAACTCAATAATTCTCAGTTCAATCTTGAATTGTAACAGTGGCTCCACACTGGATAGGACGCCAAGCCATTACCGGGCACCATGCACACACACACATTCACATACTCATTCACTCCCAGGGGTGGTTTAGCATAGCCAAAGTCACGTACTGCCATGTTTTTGAGAACCCAGAGGCCCCACATGGGCACAGGAAAAACAATAAAAACTACTTAGGTACAGTAATCTAAGATCACGATCGACCCAGGGACCTTTGGGCTGTAAGGCAGAAATGCAACCAAAATTATTATAATTTTTTTTTTAATCTTTTCAAATTTGTAACATGAATAGGAACAGTTTTGCCCCCTTAATGTTAGTCAGTGTGCATTGTATATGCAGAATGAATGCAAAGATTGTGAATGTTATCAGATACAAAGCTTTCCATTGCTATCCTTCAATTTAATGGCAATTAAACTGATTTGTCACCTTGTTCAGTCAGAAACAACATTTCACTCATATTTTCCTCAGTTGGTTTACTCTTGTGTATATACAGTATTATTAATGTTTTTCAGTCATTAGCAGCATATTAGGATGCATGTAAACCTAGCTATTGTGGGACATTAAATATAATTTATAATTTAATTTATAATTAAATCTAACACATATAATTTTACACATACACCGTCCTTCTCAGATAGACTTTTTTTCCCTTTTTTTTTATTTCAGCTCAAACAAACAATGTTCAGTTTCATTTCTACTGAACATTTCTACTGAACATTTCGGCTAAACATTTCTAGTGAACATTTCTAGTGAACATTTCTGCAGAACATTTCTAGTGAACATTTCTGCTGAACATTTCTGCTAAACATTCCTACTGGACATTTGTACTGGACATAGAGATATGTCTATCTCAGAGTCTATCTCAGATAGACTTTAAATTCAACTTGTATTGATCCTAGTGAAGTGAGAGATATTTTACTACGAAACAAACAGGTTAAGAAGAGAAATACACAGAAGTTTCACCACAACTAGTATGAACAGTGAAAACCACCAAGTCGTAGAACTCTCAGCCTCAAATGTATTACAAAGATTTTTGAAAAGCCAGTGGCTGCTGCCATGACACCTTTTTCTGTTTTTCTATTTCTGGGTGTTCTATTATGATTTGACTCTGGAAGCCATAAAGGACACTAAGCTAATCCATTTTGTCACATTTGAGTATATCGGCGAAGTGAACTTGTATGCTGAATGTGAATGCTTAATTAGTCAAGGCAGAAAGATTTACCCACTCCATGGTATTTGCTTCGCTAACGCTTCCCACCCACAATTTTCAAGTCATGTAGGAGTTCATTATCTACTGCCTGTGTGGTCTCATATAAAGCTTTAATGGAAAAAAAAGGAATAATTAAGTAATATCCTACAAGCAAGAGTGCTGTTGTATTGAATATCAGCACAGTATCAGTGCTGATATTACCTACAACAGCACGACTGCGAGTGTGATATTGCTTTTATACACCAGTTCTATAAAGAAGAGTCATTTCTGACACAATATGGTCAAATATGTAGATTATTTTCACTCGGTCAACAAAAACAGCTCCCAAAGAAGCCATAGCTGGATGGAGTACTGGCTGCACCGACTGGTAGCCTTTAGTACGTGTAGTAACGGTTTCAATATAACAAACTATTGAACACAGACAGGCAGAGTGACATAAACAGTGAAATGTACCAGTGCTGTTATATTAATATCAGATTAGGGGACCAAAACTAACTTATGATCAACATTTATCAACATAGTGAGTTTGAATTACCATAATTACAGAGTATAATCATTACCAAAACTTTTAGAAACCTATCAGGAATCTTTTGCATGGTTTGGACTATGAAAAGATTTACACATAATGTTATATAATTATTCATAAAATGAGGCTCAATATCTGTGAATTCTGAATACTTGCTCTTTGGCCATCTTTTTTCATGACACTTGTACAAACCTCGAAGCACTAGACATCTTCCTACTCATTCATGTGTACTCAAGTTAATTACAACAACAACAATAACAACAACAACAACAGCAATTATTCCTTTACTCCAAAATGGAACAGTGTTGATGACAAAGAGGGAAAAAAAAACACTTATCCAATCAACAGCTAACTGTTGCATAAATAACAATATCACCAATATGACGGGGAAGTAATGGATTAATTTAGTAATTTATATAATGTGTTTTGTGTGTGTGTGTGTATGTGCGTGTATGTGTGTGTGTGTGTACAAAAGTGTACAAGATTTTTAAAGTGTACCAAATATTGAACTCTAATATTAAGTATAATGTTTTCACATAGAAAACACAATTGTTTACTGTTATTATATTAGACATCAAAGAAAATATGTCTAATGGAATAATGTTGCTTCATCAAAAACATGTTCTGAATACTGCTGATACACACGGATGAGACAGGGGACATGTTTTCCATTTTTTTTCTCCATTTCCTAAGCTTACAGTCTGGGTAGATGATATACTGCTATGGCCCAAAGCTAGATAAAACAGATCACACAGCTGTGTGAAATCGCTATTTCTATATTATCCACTAAAATGCAACAATGCCAATATAGTATATGGAATACCATGCTCTCACTTTATTTAGCCTCCAGTCATAGCCTCATATCATCTACCAATTTCATTTTATTTTCTGCTAAATACACAATACAATTCCCCTTGCCTACTGTGACTGTCAGTGTAAACAACATTACGGCTGTAAATACAAACCCAGTTTCTGCTACGAATCATGATGATATTTAGATGTCAAAAAGGTGCATAGATCTGCCCTGAGAATTCTACTAAATTCTATACTAAATTATACTATACTATACTAATACTAAATTCTACTAAATGTAAAATGTGAGATTTACAATTCTGTATTGATCACGCCTGACTTCTGGCAAAAAAAAAAAAAAAAAGTTAAATGTGAATGGGTAACACCTGGAAAGAAGGAACAAACAATAAGAGAAAGAGTCCAGAGTACAGGCAAAATGAGCATGGCAAGATAATGAGACCGTGTTTGCTGCTCTTGGCCCCTGCAGCTGATGTTTGTCTTTGTGCGCAGCCCGGAGCTTCAGTGAAAGGAATCCTTGGAAACTCCAAACAATCCAATATTAAATTTCCTGTGCAATGCCATGGGGAGAGAAGGAAGCATGCATTGGGGAAAACGAAGACGGAGCGATGGAGATAGAGCGAGAAAGAGGAAACAGAGGAGAGATTCCAGAGAATGAGAAAATGAAGAAGAAAGAGAGAGGGGGTTAGGAAGGAGGAAGAGAGAGAATCGTAGAAAGGAAGAACGAATATGGACTGGGAATTGGAGAGGCTGTTTTGAATGGAAAGCCCCTCTGTCCATCCTCGGCTCTGAGCCAAGTCTCTAACCTGCAGGTGCATCAACAACTGTGGCTGGCCAACTAGCTCCCTCACATCTAATATTACTCTGAGAGCTTCCATGTGGACCTCAGGCAAAAAGACACATTCCTCTTGGTATCTTTAATGTTTTAAATAACACAGCCTAATTTAATGATTAAAACCATTGCTGAATATTTATTTTACTGAAAATGAGGGATCCTTCCATCAAGAGTTGTGATTCATATTTCACAGATTGTAATTTAAGGTGTGTGTGTGTGTGTGTGTGTGTGTGTGTGTGTGTGTGTGTGTGTGTGTGTGTGTGTGTGTCTGTGAAATGACTTTCTGACTTTGTAAATATTTGCTAGAGTAACTCCACTTCTTTTACACTCCGAGTACTGCTGTAATACATATCTGAGCGAGGACGTCCAAGGAAACGAAACATACAAATGTGTACACTTAACTACTTAATTACACACTTGAAGTTGGATGTCTTCTTTAAAACAAGTGTTAAAACAATACGCTTTACAGGCATAACAATAACATTGACTAATACTGAATTCAAGTTTGCAGAGTTTAAAACACTTCTAGAAAATAGTCAGACATTCCTGTTGGCCTTTCCTCTCTCTGTCTCTCTCTCTCTCTCTCTCTCTGTCTCTCTGTATATGGGTGTCTGTGTATAGAAAGGGCATGTCCAGCATACTGTTCTGTCTGGGCCATCTGGAGTCAATTAGGCCTAAGGGATATGAGATCCCTGTGCTGCAGCGGCCTGGCTGGGTGGCCTGGCTGCACACACTAACTTTCAGCAGCTCAGGGTGATTGATAGGAGGCCTCGTTTGCTAACTCCCAGAGCAGAACCTACACACACACTATTGTTGTTTCACCTCACTATTTCTCAGACCTTAACACACACACACGTGGTCACTCAACTACTACTGACTATTGAGGTCAAACACTACCACTACTACTACTACTACTACTACAACAACACAGGGTATACGCCAAACTTGCTGTCATCACTGCAAATACAGAGTAATTCCCTGCTGAAAAGTCAGTCCAGCTACCATCTACCACAACACAGACCAAGCTGGTCAAACTGGTAGACCTTCTATGCAAGCGTTTATCCATTTCTGAATTACTGCTACTAATGTTACTTTATTAACAGTAAGGCAATTATACATTAAGGAAGTTGGAAACTTACCAGTTTGCAAAGATGATCTACCAGCTTGACCAGCTTTGCATTTTAAGTGAAAATATAGACAAAGAAGGCAACATTTGCTTAAATTACTCACTTTAGATATTTACTTCTGACTTCATTACCATTTGCTAAAGTTTTATGTTCATCTACACCACTCTATGTGCTGACTGTCATATTTCTTATTTATTTGTGTTTCTGTAAGGTCTCAGAATACTGCATGATCTCAGAACACACCAGAGTCAGAGGTGACACACTGTCTGGCTAGGCATGCCTCTCTTCACCTCTTCTCTGAACATAAGCTGTCATCTCCATTTCTGAGAGGTAGCTGGTGAAAACTTTTCAGAAGTTATGCTTCTGGGGTTTTTTGTTTTTGTGTTGTTGTTTTTTTTTTTGAAAAGCTTATCTGAAGATCTGAAAATTTTACTAAATTTTGGAAACCAAAAATGTACTCAAGTGAAAGTACAAATTTGGCTACTTTTAAATGTACTCAAGTTTTAAAAAGTAAAAAATGTATGTTCTTAACTGATGAAATTGAGTTTAATGGCATGTTTTTCATGTGAAAAGTAACTTTAATTAAGTATCTAAAACTGCCATTCAATTTGTCTGTTTACTGGTCATACGCATGACTAATGCTACATAATTTTTTAACAAAATAATCAGAAATAAGATTAATATCATTTAATTAACTGACATTTTCCATTAGCTATAATTTGACGTGCTGACTAGCCAGTTAATGCTAGCTAATGGAATCAATGCTAGTCCAACCTGGCATTTCTGAAGAAATCAGGCTTACTTAAATTAAATTAGATGGACTTCATGCCTTCTAGAGATGTCTCGTTTTAAATAAATACAGTCAGGTCCATAAGTATTTGCACACAACCACAATGGATTTGAAATGAAGCAATTGAGAGGTGCTTGAATTGTAGAGGTTCAACTTTAATTCAAGGGGTTTAACAAAAATATTGCATTAACTGTATAGGAATTGCAGACATTTTTTCAGAGACCCTGCATTTTCACAGGCTCAAATGTAATTGGACAAACTAACACAATCATAAATATTAGGATTATTTTTAATACCTGGATACAAATCATTTGCAGTCTGGAACCCATGGACATCACCAAACACCAAGACTGACTGTATACTGTATATGCTTACTCCAGCATGTTGAAACAGTTTACTAAGGTAGGGCCATGGGTGTTCATCATATACCACATTGTAATTTTGTGAATTATCCATATTCAGATGCATACAGATAGCTATAGCATTAACTACACCATGTAGCATGAGATGGTCACAGCAGATGACAAATTGGTGTGATTCTTGATACTTTTTTCTACACTAGTGAACTTGATTGGATGTTAAACTGAAATGATTGGATGCTATACCAAGCCCATTCAAGTGATATACTGTATAGTGTACCGTTATTGGTTGGATGAGAGAAGAAGAGAGCATTGAGAAGTACTTTGAGAGTCTAAATAAAAATGTAAGGAGTTAAAAGTACTTTATTTTTTCATGGAATGTAATTAGGTAAGATAAGATTCACTAATACTCAAGTAAAGTATTAATAGACCATAAAGACAGTAATATAAAAAAAATAAGTATTTTCCAGCCCTGTCTGAACAGATTTAGCAGTAGGTTGCTAATTAAATGCCTGACTTCTTTGTAAGATTTCAGATGTATGTATAATAAAAAATTTAGAACCTTATATTTGCTGTATCAAAATCCTATTTTTGTTTATAAAAAAAAAAACAGAAAATGATTTTATCATGGCAACATCGTGTAATCTAACGCTGCAGTTTGGGTGAATTTTAGTTCAGACACTCAACAGACTTTCTCTGTGACTAGAAATGGCTAGAAAGTCTCTGTAGACTTATCAAAAGCAGTACCTTCTGCTTGTAAACAGTACATGAACAGCAAACGCTTCCAAATGAATGACTAACTTATCGTGGAGGAAACTGAAACATAGCAATGTGAGATTGACCTGTTTCTGTCCAGTATATTGCAAACGGTATGACTGTCAACACCGGATGTTTACTAAGTTCCTAAAAGCTTTCACATGATACTTTATTATTCATCATACTTTTTACTAGCTTGCTGTCTGGTTGCTAGCTAACAGGCATAGCTATAAACTTTCTAACTGCATTAAGCTTTTGCATGAAACAGACAAACAAGAAGAAACTGAAGGCAACTTCTGTAAAGGCCTGGCAAAGCATCTCAAAGGAGGAAAATCAGCATTTGATGATGTCCATAGGTTCCAGACTTCAGGCAGTCGTTGACTGCAAAGGATTTGCATCAAAGTATTAAAAATAATCCTAATATTTATGATTGTCCGTTTGTCCAATTACTTTTGACCCTGTGAAAATGGAGGGACTGTGTAAAAAAAAATGGCTATAATTCGTAAATGGTTAGTGCAATATATTTGTTAAATCCCTTCAATTAAAGCTGAAAGTCTACACTTCAAGCAGATCTTGATTGCTTCATTTCATATCCATTGTGGTGTTATATAGAGGCAAAATTACGAAAATTGTGTCACTGTCCAAATACTTATGGACCTGACTGTATAACAGTAATGTACAACGAGGCAGTTTAATTGATTGAACCCTCACAGTTTTAGGCATACAGTAAGTGTGGGCTTTAGAAACTACCTATCATTAACATGAGCTATCATCTACCAGAACATGCTAACATTACCCTAGCAGGTTATCAATATTGGGTAAAATCAAAAATTCATAATAATCTAGCCAAAATTTTATCATCATCAAGGTATGTATGGGGTGGGGGGTGGGTTTGTTTTCGGTGTTTGTACTTTTTAATTTTGTATTCTTTTGTTAGTATAAAAAGAAAAAACTGTGAATGATTGTTGCTGTGTGTCAGTCGGTTTGTTTTTTTTCTCAATAAAACTTTATTGGAAACATCATCAAGATATGCGTAGGAAGATAGCTTTGGATATATATGTTATGGTTTCTTAAAGTAAAAGCAGAAGAACCCAATTCTTGCAAAAACCTGATTTTTCATCATTCTTGGTTTCCACTTGATTTTCAAGCCGGCTGTGGGGATTTGTGCTCATTCAGCCACAAGAGCATTAGTGAGGTCAGACAGGGGTGTAGCCATCATTTCAGGTGGGGGGGGGTGGGTGAGGTGGGGCGTGTTAGAATGTCAAGGGTATTCTTTTTTTCTGGCCTTTGTCTAATTCATGGGTTTCATCTCTTCTTGCTCTTAATTGGTTTAATATGCAATTTATGATTCTGTACTTGCATCTTATATTGTATATTGCACTTTATTATTTAAATATTGCAAACTGTCTTTAGTGTGCATTGTATTGCATATACATAGCATACAATATAGAATATATACTTGTATATTCACACACTATTTAATTCTATTCTATTCTATTCTATTCGACAGTCCACAGTTCAGAAAAGAAATGTCACTAAAATCACACTGTTGAAAAGAGATTGTACTTGAACTAAACTAACAAACATAGGAGACCTTGTATCAGTACAATAACATGTTATGTCAACAGTAAAAGAAACACGAATACCACATGCCAAAAAAACTTACACTGCCCGACTTAGTAAAAAAGGAATTAATGTTTTTTTGCCACTTTGAGCTCATTGAGACCTCTGAGCACTCAGCGCGGGTGTGAGCATGGGTGAGACACGTGACGTGAGTGACCAATTGTCATGGCAACGTGAGGTCACGTAAAGACTTATAGACAGGTACATGTATAGAAATCAAAGATACACAAACTGGCCATGGCCAGTGAAAAAGTGCAGGGGAGAAATTTACATCCCTGCAGATTCTATGCTGATGAGGTCAGGCCCTGGTGTTGGAAGAGGAGGCCTGGGGTGCAGTCAGCGTTCTGATTCATCCCAAAGGTGTTCAGTGGGGTTGAGATCAGGGGTCTGTGCAGGCCTCTCCAATTCTTCCATTCCAATCTTGGCAAACCATATCTTCATGGACCTCATTTTGTGCACAGGAACATGCTGGGACATGTCTGGGCCACTTATTTCCACAGAAAGGGAAACTGTAATGCTACAGCATACAAAGACATCCTCTACAATTGTGTGCTCAATCTTTTGTGGCGAAAGTCTGTAGAAGGCCCAGATATGGGTGTGAAGATCAGGTATCCACAAACCTTTGGCCATATAATGTATATCAGTTTATATATACTGTATATACTATATATATATTAGTTTTACAGTATCATTACAAAACTTTGAACAACAGGAACACCATTTAGTTTATTATTCATCATAATCCATCTTTTTTTATATATATATATATCTAGCTGTAGTATAATCAGTTAAATCAGTCCCACCATTTAATGCTGGATTCACAGAGGCCAGATTAACCGATTGAAGGATTTGCTAACATGATGGCTGTCTCTCTTTCTCCTGTGCATGTGTCCCTCTCTCCCTGTGGTATTGCTGAGGAAATTTAATACTGTGTTGTATGGACTGTGGTGTTCTGCTCAGAATGAATTACAGGACTGAATGTTTATGCACACTGCTTTGTTCAATGGGTCTATTGTAATAATTGTGATTAACACTGGTGTACTTGTTATTACACAGTGTAATAACTTAATGTAGATTATACACTTTATCTCTCAGCTGCACTATGATTTAGCATAGTAGTGTATTCTGAAGGCATGCACATGTACACATGTAAAAAAAAAAAAAAATTCTAATCTTCTTGATTGAGGATAATTAAGGTTTGTGTCCTTAAAGGTCAGAGCTGTTGAATTCTTCGAATCAAATTGGCCAGAAGGTATTGATGAATTTTCTGTTCACTGGAGTCTCCAGTGTCAGCACGTTGTCTAGGTTTGTAAATGACTGTTTATAGCTGCTATAACATAATTCATTATGTTATAATCATTATACACTATACAAAATAAAAATCATTATAGTATAAGAGGAGTGAAATACTTCATGATTTATTCTTTACTTTGCAGAGTGTCTTATACTTATATATAACAGAAAGAAAAGCTTTGTTTTATTCTTTTAACATTTTGTGAACAGACTAGTCTAAATAGTGATGGGTAAATGCCCAAAAATATGACATAACAGCACACTTAATTAAACCTTTTTAAGTTTTAATTAGTTTCAATTAAACCTGCACTATATTAAAGTAATACACAAATTATTTTAAGCGCACTACTTAATCAGACACTCATTCTAATGACTTGAAATTTGGGATAACAAATAATATAATGGGATATAGTATAGTGATTTTGTTAATAGTCGCTCATTCAAATAAACTGATCTTTGACTACCAGAGATACATTACAACACAAAATAGCCACACCAATTTTTCTTTCTCTTGTCCACAGAAATATTTGGCATCATTATTAACAAATATTAAGCAAATGGACGCATTTCCATCAGAATCTCCAACAGTATCACAATCTGAACAAATCAAGAAGATACATCATGTACCAGGGCCTAGCTCCCCAGTCATGTCCCAGATACTGCTCAGTCATCCAGACATCCAACACAAGCCATAAAAAAAAAAACTGTAACATTTCGGAAAAGTTGCGAAAGATAACTGAAGAACTTGCAAAGCATCTAATAAACAATGTCTCAGCATGTGACTGCATGCAGTTCTGTGAGGAGCAAGCGAGAGACCTGTAGCTTCAGGTTAATCCCTTCCTGCTAAATGAGCAGAAAAGAGATGGTGGGAAATAAGGAAATGTGACAGAGAAAAGACAAGACTTTTAGTGAGAGAGAGAGAGAGAGAGAGAGAGAGAGAGAGAGAGAGAGAGAGAAAAAAAAAGAAAAATGAGAGAAAAGGCGACATTTCGAGTAAATGGCATCCAAAACCCACTCCAATTATCTTTGGCAGCCATGCCAGTGAGGCTGACTTAATTAAAGAGAGAGAGACGAAAGAGAGAAGGAGGGGAAAGGCATAAGGAGAGAGAAAGAGAAAGAGCGATTGAGGGGACAAACTCATGCGTATCAGGCCTGCACACAAAGCCGAAACGTCCACCACTCTCGTCTTTTCAATTCCACCTCAAAGGCAGTCGGAGAAATAATAATGATTATAATAAAATAGAGGAGACTGGGCCATTTTTTATGAGCAGCATAATTGCGCAAGTTATATCCAGTGTTTCTCTCGCTTTGTTATCATTCAGATAGGACAGAAACACCTATAATAGAGAATTGAAATGATTTGATTCCACGTTAAATCCCCAATAATCCTCTTGTGCCTTTTTCCTGTCTGCCTCCAACATTGACCTTTTCTGCTGGAAGCCTGTTGCCATGGAAACAACCCCCCCCCCAGCCCCACCCCCCACCCCCAATTGTATGAACTAAAGTACATGCACAAATTCAGTATAACACAACAAACATACATAATTCATATAAGTGAGTGCACCTTCAAGTTTTGCTTAACACTGTAATAGCTTTCAGGCCTTAGGTATTTGGGGAAGCAAGTCTATTTGAAAGAAGTTCATTTAAATTAAGTGAATAATAAAGCAATTAAGGAAAACGGTAAAACTCTGGAGATACACAAGCTTGTTCACTTGTACTTGTACTTAAGTTGGAGTGTAAAGTTCACAGTAGTCATTAGTGTAACTAACTGGCTAATTAATTTCATTCATAACACAACATGTAGTAAGACTCCCCATAAAGTAATATCTAAGCACATAATATTAAAAGTTCATGTTTGTTGCCTTGAACAGCAACATTTTTTTAACATCATTATCTCATTCTTCACCTTGGAATAAGACCTATAATGTGTTTGATATTATTATTATTATTATTATTATTATTATTATTATTATTATTATTATTATTATTATTATTATTATCATTATTATTATTATTATTAATAATGATGATAATAATAATAATAATAATAATAATAATAATAATAATAATAATAATAATAACAACAACATCCAATATTCTTCATATTGTGCATATATCTCACTCAAAAAAGAAAATATGACTGATCATGCATACATCCAGCCAGCCATTTTCTCTACCACTTATCCAACAGGCCTGGGAGTCTGGAGCCTATCCCATGGAACTCAGGGCACAAGGTGGGGGACACCCTGGACGGGGTGCTAAAAGCATAAAATGTTAAAAGCATAAAATTGATTCACTTCATTTCTGACATTTCAACAACTACCAGTGCTATCAGTTCTACTATTAATGTTATGTCCATTGTCGTTGAAGTGTGTTGCCACTCAAAAAAGGATAAATTGTCCATTCCTGATGATGTAAAGATCCTCAACTAAATGATATTCTCTAGGTTTTTGCAATGTGCAGTTGACTGCTTCTCTTGCACAAGATACAATATACAATTTTAGCAGTGATGAATGAGTTGTGATAGATGCCAATCTGGCCTTATAGGGTCTGTGATTTAAGTGTTTGTGATTTTAAAAAGAACGGCTGATTACAAGAACACTAAAGCAGTTTTGCTTCAAGTCTTCTGACATGCATTTGTCATTTGTTTAATGTTGTTTTTTTGTAATGAATATAGAATTATATTATATATTATTTGAATTCCTTTAAAATGTAGAAGTGACTGGATCATCGTATTTATAAAAAAATATTCACACTTTCCTGGAGGAAACAGTCATGCTCACTGTAAATGTTTTTCTCCTAGAAACTGTGAGTAAGGAATGGAAGGTTTGACTGAGATGTGAAGAGTTGTATATAAATAAGAAAGTGAGTCTGTATGTTTATAACAGATGGCAATATTCCAAGACAAATTTTCTTATTGAATTGCCTTGTCTAAAGAAGTTATGCTTGAGCCAGGTTTTGTAATACACCAGGGCTGGATGGAATTTGAAGGGAAGTTAAAATTTTTATTATTTTTTTTCAACAGCTGGAACTCTTCAAGTGTAGCCATGTTAAAAATTATCCGAGAGATCATGTGGGTACATTATGTGTACTAAATAGTTTTAAAAAACCTTTTCTCAATAAATCTAAAGAAGTGTGCATAGAAATGTCACAATTAATGCTCAAGTGACACTGACTAATTCTGAAAATAATACTTAGAATTCAGATTGAAGCATGTTTTGATTCATTTAAAAGAATATAATTGGCATTGGAATATCATTACCACAATTTCCACATAACATGGTAGTTTGGATTTTGTATTGTGTAAAACTGGTGCATAGTCCCAAGCGGTAGATAAAAGTATGTAGTACTGTACGTTAAATAAATAAATAAATAAATAAATAAATAAATAAATAAATACAAGAAATTTAGATAACATAGATCACTCTGACATAGATTGTCTAAGTTAACAAATCAAAACTCATTACTGGTTATTACATATTCTTTTCTGTTATTGTTATGCACCTCTTCTCATGTAATGTCATTTTTAAAAAAGTTAAACCTCAAGTGTATATATAAGATGTATCAAGGCAAGCAGGAGGCATCTGGCTGCAAAGGCCCCTCCAGACGGAGTGTGGGAGGCAGATCCATAATTCAGCTATAACGTGTGAGTACAAAAATAAACACTTTCACACATGACAATGGCCATCTCAGCTATACTTACAAAGTAGGACTTACATACTTACAAAACTCTGTAGCTCAGTGCAGTGTAAACTTAACTTAAATTTAACAAAAATCATGTGGCAGCAGCGCAATGCATAACATAATGCTGATACACGCCAAGAGCTTCAGTTAAGGTTCACATCAAGCATTGAAATGGGGAAAATGTGATCTCAGTGACTTTGTGGCATGGTTGTTGGTGCCAGATGGGCTGGGTTGAGTATTTCAGAAAATGCTGATCTCCTGGGATTTTTAGTCTGAACAGTCTACAGTTTACACATGGTGTGAAAAACAACACACACAAAAAAAACATCCAGGGAGCTGTAGCTCTGTGGGTGGAAATGCCTTGTTGATGAGAGAGGTCAGAGGAGAATGACTAGACTGGCTTCATCCGACAGGAAGGATATGGTGATTCAAATAACCACTCTTTATAACCTTGGTGAGCAGAGAAGCTTCTCCAGAATGCAGAACATATCAAACCTTGAGGTGGATGGGCTACAACAGCAGAAACCACATCAAGTTCCATTCCTGTCAGCCAAAAACAGGAATCAGATTCACAGACTCACCAAAACTGGACAGTTGACGACTAGAAAAAGACCAGGTGACATTTTTCCAATTGTCAACTGTTTTTTCCCCCTTAATTGTGCATTTACTTTTTTACAACTACCCTAATCATATCCACCTGATACTCAGATTCACCTAATGGCTTGATTAACTGACGCAGACACAATAAGGAGACTTTAAGTAATTAAAAATGGTGTAAGATAATGGATTGTTATAACAAAGAATAAATTTAAATGATCAGTCCCAACCAAAGGAATATTCTGGGAAAACGTCTTTGGTTAACACTGGACATCAGTAAATGTGTCTTCCTTCTAGGTCAACTGACTTAATTGTAAACTATTTTTGAAACCCTTAAAATGACTTGCTTTCTTTAATAGTTTTGGCCAGTTGTTTATAATTGTTAAAGTTGTTCCTACTTAAGATTAACAAGGCACGTAAAGTGAAACAAAAGCAAGTTTTGTTTCATTGTCGAAATCCATGAGGAGAAATGAGTTTGAAAGCAGACTAAGAGAGGCTTACGCTGAGCAGATGTGTCTGTTGAGTAGAGCCAAGGCCCATACTGAGCGCTTTGGGCCAAAAACACTGAGGGTCTGGGCTGGAGCCGAGAGATAAGACGGCCTCCAGAGACCTCAGTGCAGAGAGAGAGAGAGAGAGAGAGAGAGAGAGAGAGAGAGAGAGAGAGAGAGAGAGAGAGAGAGAACATGAACACAAACATGAGAGAGAGAGAGAGAGAGAGAGAGAGAGAGAGAGAGAGAGAGAGGAGAAAGACAGACAGACACACAGAACTGCCTGGCTGGTCTGTAAGGCCAAATGCAAGTTCTCTCTCTCTCTCTCTCTCTCTCTCTCTCTATGTGGGTGTTGGTCTAGATCTTTCTTTCTCTCTGCACTGCTTCTTAACTTCAATTATAATATCATCCTCTATTAACCATTTCTCAGCCTCACTCTGAATTTTCACAGTTCTTTTTCACTCATCCATGATCCCTCACTCATTTACCACTCTTTCCATAACTCCTCAAAACTATGCTGATTGTATGCGCGCTGTGTGTGTGTGTGTGTGTGTGTGTGTGTGTGTGTGTGTGTGTATAGAACATTCCGGTGTATTGAGATCAGACTGTAGTGTTTGACTCTTTGAGGCAAGATTTTGTTTGTGCCACGGAGGCCTAAATCTCGTTGCCATGGAGACCACCATACCATGGGTCTGACCCTGGAGTACCATGACTCTCTTCCTCAGCAGGAGACACTGGCAGCTGCAGAACAGCTGCTCACACACACACACACACACACACACACACACACACACACAACACACTGTCCAATAGTAAAGTCCAAGCTGAGTAACCTTGATGGTTCACAGCTTAATACAGTGACAAAGATAATGACTCAGGTGTATCCTCATACTTATACACTGACACATCATACAAACTGAGCTTTGAGATTGGTAAATACAGTCTTTGCCTGCTTATATTGAGAGATCTTTGCACTCCTTCTACATATTGCTTTATCACCAATACATAACCAAGTGTCCCAATATAAGAAAATATAAATTACAAGTAAAACAACATTGTGAAACAAAGCAAGATTTTTGTTTCCTCCATCATATACATAACTTTTACATTTTGGGATATGCCACTGTCCGCTCACCACTGTTTTAAGATTTAAGGGTTTTGTATATTACTGTTTGTACATATAGTTTTGCTTGGTCATTATGGAATGATATGAAAATAGCAATTTTATTTTTTGGCAGTGCTATTGCATTACTCCTCTAGCCCGCTCACACATGCACACTTGTTACATTGCAGCAGTGACTACTGGGATTACACTCAAATGCCAGGCCCTTCAAATCCACCACAGATCCCTCTTTAACCCTCTCTACCTTGCAATCATTCACTTTCCTATACCCTTGCTAATATACCCCTCCACTAACTCATTTACTTACTCACTCATTCACTCTAGTACAGGGCTAAGGGCACTCCACTAGGGCCTCCAACTGCTTCTCAAAGCTCCCTTCTGAGCTCACTTGGTCTCTTAACTCACTAAGTGATGAGCTAACACACAGCCCACATACTCATATACATAGGTGTGAAAAGCAATATAAAGCAAAGCCACCATAGGTCCAACAGCTTGTGGTACTCCAAAAGACACCCCTCCAAATATTTTCCTCACTTCCATCCATTTATCATATCATTAGAAAGAATACCCTTCATATCTTTTTGTGGTATACCCTTTACTCTACCATCTGAAGTTGTACACTGGTGCTAGATAGAGTAGAGTGCTTTTTGACCATCTTATGATAAAGTGCTTATGACAAATGTCACTTACAGGGGTTTGAAATGATAGCTCCAAGCCTCTTATTTAATCATAGTGGAGATTTTCCTTCTTCCCAACTCTGGTCTAACATGATTACATGCTGAAACTCTGGCTGAAAGCAGTTTAGCAGCTTGTTCTCTATGCTGTTCAATACACTCATCTTGCAAGCTGGGGCTTACTTTTATTTCATGTACCTGATCACAGGTTGGCAGTAAAGGCATGGAGTCATGTTGTGTATTTACTGAACTTCCAAATTCAATGACTGAACATGACTGTATGGTGCCACCTTATAATGCTTAAATTTTAAGGATCAGCTTGTGGCTACAAATAAGATTTGAAATGGTTTAATTTTGTTTCACACTGGCACTAGTAGAGAATAAAAGCATATGTCTTTACCTATTTGTCCTTAAACATACTGGTTTCTTTGTTGATATTTTGTTTTAAGTCACGTCAATTTTGCTTATGTCTTGCCAAGTGATATTGTTTTGGATCTATTCCTTTCCCCTCTGTCCTGTTATTCGTTTGTTCTCCTAATGTGTGCACCTGTTCTGTGTTTAGTTCTTAATTAGTTTATCTACTTATACCTTGCTGTTTTGTCACAAAACGCTTATAGTGCATTATTTTTGTTTTTATTAACTTGGGTCAAAGAACTTTGGTTATTTAACTTTCAGTAAATTAAAATGAATGAAATGAAATAAAGAAATGTAGGAAAATCTGTGGAAAACCCTTTACTTTCTTTATGAACTGCCTTCAGGTAAATACCTTACATTAATGCATGTCACTGGCCATAACAGATGACCTGCTACAGAAGCCTTGTTGGTTCATGTTCTGCCAAACATGTTTTGTTTTGTTTTATGTTTGTTTGTTTTTTCCATACATTGATTAGATCTGCTACAGTATTTCTCAAGTGCTTGGTTCAATATGCTGAAATTCTTTGCTGTTCCACATCCAGACCACAGACTGCTAGTTGATCACCCATGATCTAGAGTGATAATGTGACATTGGCTGGGAAGAGAGAGCTTTAGGTCCTTCCATGGTGCAGTAACCCAGGAGCAACTTCATCTTAAAAGCTTTAAGCAGATCCGAGTATAATAGTGCTTCATCCAGAGGTTGTCTCTGTGGAAATACGCAGTATGGTACCCTTTAAAAATCTGAAGCTTTCATAAGTTCAACAGTCTGCTTTTATTTTTTTACTGCTGAGAATAACAGCAGTTAAAATAGCCACTCTGCTACTCCCTCATCCATGTCAGGTTATTTGTCTCACAAGTCTGTAGAGCTTTTGTAAAACTCACTTGTGATTCTCTCTCTTTTTCTTTCCTTGAATGAAGAGTGATAGAAAATGGTTCATCAACATCAATGCCACACTTACAAATGAGGGAAATAGAAAGGATTTTAGTTATGACTATTTGTATTTATGATAGATGTGAAGATATATGTGGCCTCATTTAAAAAACACTAGAATATTCTACTAGTACTGACAGCACATTGAGCTGATAAGTATTTTTTCTTCTTTACATGTATATCTGCCAAGGTGAAAAGTGTTGAACAGTTTAGCATATTTAAATGACCACTGAACCTTATTAAATTATCTTAATGAAAAAGAATATTAATGAAGTAAAAATAGTTAGTCTAAGTCACTTTTTGTTGCTGGTCATTTGGTCATTCCTGCTCTCTGCATCTACTACCGCACTTCAGAGCCAGTTATGTTGTGTGTGTGTGTGTGTGTGTGTGTGTGTGTGTGTGTGTGTGTGTGTGTGTGTGTGTGTGTGTGTGTGTGTGTGTGTGTGTGTCATCCACCATCTTGAAATCGCAAATACATTCACTGCTGCAGTGCAATGATTAGTAATTATCTACACATTAGCTTGGCTGCCAATTCCTGCATGAAATCTGAACCTTTTCTAGAACATTCCTTTGGCACTTCATACCTTCCATGTGCTCATATTCATTTATTATTCTGTATATGCTGAAAATTTTTTCCCTGACAGAGTTCGAACATAAATGCTTGTTGTACCTCAGAGATCATTTGGTCTATTTGATCTGAGTACCTCAGTTTAATCTCACTTGTACTCTGTATTTGTTCTTTTCCTACTGGAATTTTGTAACCATTTGACCAGAGAAGGATGAGTTCCCCTTTTTGAGTCTTACATCCTCTCAAGATTTCCTTGAGTTTCCTTGCAACTGCTCCTCAGTGGTTTGGGCATTTATTTCTTTGGGAAAATCTGCTGTTAGGTGCTTTTTTTAAATTTTTATTTCAAATAAACTATGATTGGAAAATTAAAGTCTGCTGGAGTGAACCAGACCCACTGATCGCAATTCACCATTAATGAGCCAGACTTATATTGGCCCATAAAAATGTTTCCATTAGTTTACTTTTGGTCGATCCTTATTAGGCCACTAAATATGCAGCAGTTTTTGGTTTATATTAAGTTTGATGTCTTGTATGTATGTATACTGTATGAGAATAATGACATTTTCTATGCTTTATATTTTAAAAGAATTCTTAAACTTCCACCTTGGATAAAATCAAGACATCCCATTAATGTTGTTTTTTAAATATCTGTGAATGTAATATATACAATCAAACATCCCAGCAACAAATTGTCCTCGTTAATAGTCAATAACATAACTTCTCTAGGTGAATGCATGTATGTGTGTGTATGTGTGTGTGTGTGTGTGTGTGTGTATGTGTGTGCACGCGCGCGTGTGTGCATTATTGCCCATGTGTTTGTTAACAACGGGGGCTGCACATTTGTTTCCTTTTCAGCCTGTAAAAAAGCAGCGGTGGTCGTGGCAGCAGCAGAGGCAGCCTATCAAGCTCTCCCTGCCTCTTCTCCTCCATCTGTTCTGTTTTTCCTCCACCTCTCCTTTCTGATGAGCCAGGTCCTCAGTCCCCCCAATAAAATCCCATTAGCTCTTAATGAAGTCGAGCTCGCTGCCTCGTGCCTTCACCTCATTTAGCACGATTGTCTGGCGGCCATTAGCGCCGAGGCAATTACAGCCGAACGGCGAGAGTAATTGGAAATGCCGACAGGGACCCCAGGAAAATGGGAATAAATAATACAAAAAAAATATTAAAACTAATAAGCTTCCATTGAGATGGGAGAAAGGGGGGGCATCACTGAAGCTAAATCAACATAATTTTAATCGGGCCTGGTGAGGTAGAGACATAAAGGTGAGGACCTGGTGGGGATGATGATGATGATGATGATGATGATGATGATGATGAGGGTGAGGGTGAGGATGGTTTTGGCTGAGGTTGGAATGGAAGAATGAACTAACCAATAGAGAGAGCACATGTATGTGCATTTCTAAAAGTACATATTAATATACGGTTCATGCAGCATACATTGATTTCACTTTAATAGATCTGATTAGCATTGAAATGGATACAGGACCCAGCCTGGCAATATACCAGACATCTTCTGTGTGAAAGAAACACTGGCAAAACTCTGGAAACACTGGAAACCTTATAAAAGCAAAGGGTTGAATAGTGAGTCCCAAGTGGTATTCGGAGTGTTGTGTATAGTCTAATGGTGCCAGATGCCAGGGCATCTCAGCGGACACCTCACCCCTCCCAGTTGGGGGCAACAGGTGGCAGAAACCTGATCAGAGAGGGCAGAATCAGAGGGCACCTTTCACAAGAGACTGGGCACCCTGCCCAACAGTCAGGCACAGGGTACTGCCAAGGTGTGTGTGAGTGTGTTTGTGTGTATATTGGGGAGCAGGATTAGTAGGGGTTATCCATGTGTGTGTGTGTGTGTGAGAGAGAGAGAGAGAAAGAGGGAGGAAAGGCGCCTTGGCACTAGTTACCCTAAGTCCGAATGGAAAACAGAAGGTGGAGTCCCACAATAAGAGAGCCTCAAGGGGCATCTATAATAGCAGCCCAGTGACTGCCATCAACAATACTTTTTGAAGGCCTCTTATTTGGCAAGCATAATGGTGCAGACCCACTCAGCATCACTTCCCCACACAACACAACACACATGGAGCTCAACTACACCCATACATATTCATATACCTATATAAATGACAATATGGCCTCTTCAGCAAGCAATTGTTATCTTAGTTCTCCCTGGATCTGAAAAAGCATTCACAATTTTCCAAACTTCTTGATTTCTTAAAGGGCTCCTTATCACACAAAACTATCACAGATCTCCAAATGTACCATACAATCATATGGATGGCTGCAAGTTTGCTCTCTCTCCCTCTCTCTTTCTCTGTCTCTGTCTCTCTCTCTCTCTCTCTCTTGCTGTAAAGCTACACATGCTACTCCTGAGATACCAGTGATGACCCCTTCTGCTCTCCAAACCTGCCTGATTCATACTGATGCCCTAATTCTGGTAGGAATTCTCATCACTTGGAATCCACTCACTGTTGCTGAGGATGGCCCCACGTGGACAGCCTAAAGATCAATTAGATTACTATGGAAGGTACCACTTAGAAACCATGCTTTGATGCCTTAGGACTACTTGCTATGATA
Source organism: Ictalurus punctatus (assembly GCF_001660625.3). Lineage (NCBI taxonomy): Eukaryota > Metazoa > Chordata > Actinopteri > Siluriformes > Ictaluridae > Ictalurus > Ictalurus punctatus. Next base: position 14,025,635 of record NC_030431.2, on the reverse strand, counting down.
GCTTAAGGACTGCAATTGCCATGAACAGTTTTTCACTCGGGTTTCCATCAGTGAAAAGTTGATAATGGTTGAAAGACAAAACAAACTTTCTTCCTCATATTGTCTGAAGGAGTTTTTTCCTTGCCATTGTCACCTCTGGCTTGCTCATTAATGATAACTATAGAAATGAAAAATGTATATCCTGAATTTATATATTTATATAAAGATGCTTTGTGGCAATGTCTATTGTTAAGAGCACTATACAAATAAAACTGAATTGAATTGGTATGTCTCATCCATCCATATTTTCCTTATCCATAAATAAAGTTTAGAATGCTTCAATACTATTTATTGTTGTAATATTACAAAGACAAGTGAAACTTGGAAGTCATCAAAAACATAAAAAAGTATTAAAGAATAGAAACAGTGGTGCCAAATCCAACAGTTTAAAGCCTCTGCGTGCTATTAAAGCGAGTGACATTTAAACCAGCTTTCTGTTTCCCTCTCCCCATGCCTTCATGATGAAAATGTTTATTTGTCTAAAAAGATCTACAAACAATCACTTCTCCCGACAGGAGCAAGAGATTTCCAGCCAGGGGAGATTTAATTAGCAAAATCTCGTTAGGTTTAACAAAATTAAGCGTAAAACAATCCTCAGCAGGGCGCAGGGCTCGGGGAGAGAGAGAAATCGGGAAGACTGGGGAGAGGTGGAGGGAGGGGTGGCACTGAGAGAGCGATTAGAGCCGAGAGGATATTGAGACAGTCGCTTCTCTGCTGTTGAGGGGGAAATGGCTCCGAACACCCAGCTGCTTTCACACTCAATTAAAGAGCCTTGCCTGTCTTTTACCCCCTCTAAAAAGCAGAGAGTTAACCTTGTTGCAGTGTGCCATCACACACACACACACACACACACACACACACACACACACACAAACACACACTTATCCCTCCAACCTCCAACCGCCTCCATCCCTGGCCTCTCTCATCCACAACACACGCAATTGCATCCTAAGCCGCCGCACCATTAAAGACACCAAATTGTGTTTCTGAACGAATTTGCATTCTATAAGAACGCTGCATACGAAAGTGCCATTAAAGTGAGGAAATAAACGCTTAAGCAACCCAGCTGGAGTGATTGGAAAAGAACAGCAAGCACTCAAACTGAAATTTGCTGATCATCTATCAAAGCCCAATTGCCACTAAAACAGCAAGGAATAGCACAGCAATTCTCAAGGAGAGATATTATGATGACAGGATCAGAAATTTACATTGTAAATGTGATCCAAGACGCTTACGTCATCAGCAAGTCTAAGGTAAACCTTTGGCCTGGTGTTAAGATCAAATGTTGCAAAGAAACTCAATTTACTGACTGTGATGTCAGTCTTACAGTGTAAACAGTTTTACTATGTACTAAATGTGGTTCCAAATGTCACACAGCAGATCTTATCTTTATGTATTGACTGTCTTATATAGAACAAATGTGGGGTGTGTAAGTACTGTAGGAGAACGGATTTTTAAAAAATGTTACTAAACAAACTTACAATTCTTTTGTCCTCAGCATTAGAGCATTGAAATGTTCCAGTGAGCTCCGGCCGGGTACACACAAGTCCTAGTCTGCAACATAAAAAGACAAAGCAGTCGAGTCAAATAACTAAACTAATCATCTTGGTTGATTATTATATACATTTTTAATTAGGTTAAACAATCTTGAGTTGCAAAAGGTAAAGCTGTAGGTAAGTAGGTATGAGGTATGTGTATAAGGGTTCAATAGGGACTGTGTGTGAGAAAAAGGGGAACACAAAGATGGAGATGGTGTTGGAAAGGAGGAATTTCACATATATACATCCCACACACCACCATCCCCCCTTCTTTCATGGAGACTAGAAGGTCTGTAGAGAAACCTGCTCAGGTTTCCCCCAAACTACAAAGAAAACATTTTAGAGCTGACTAATCCCTCCTGCAGACTCCCTGAGACACCAAGCCTCCAAATGGCCAGCGTAGCCTATCAGCCCATTGCCCACCTCTATTTCCCCCCTGAGATGTTGCTCAACTTCCTGTTGACGTCAAAGTGAATTAAGGCAAGGAGTGCACAGTGGCTCCCCCCGGGGGCAGGAGGGGTAATCACTAACCTCAGAGGAAGCATTAGCATTCCTGCTGAAGCAGACACACACAACCGCCCACACAGGCAGCCAGAGCACTGGGCCCCTCCACAAACAACCAGGCCCTTTATACACACACACACACACACACACACACACACACACACACACATGTTTAAGCAGATATGCATATGCAAACATACAGGGTACCACACGGAATGGTTGTCAGACGCACATATGTTCAAGCATGCAGACACATAAGCATATGCAAACACCATGAATGGTCATGGTACCCTCCGCTACTCCCAAAAACCTGGCAAAAATGTGTTTCATTCTCCACTGCTCATTGAAAATCAAGATTTTGGCTACCACACCACCAACACACAGTTATGAAGTCTAACACAGACGGAGTGAAGGTTTAGTGGGTCATCCACTCTGGTCACTCTAATGCATAGAGACCACATGTATGGGTTTTCCTTCTTCTCTAATGCACAAAGCTTGATGTTTATCAGACATTGTTTTGACCCCAGTCTAATATTCAGTTTTCATATATTCCCAGTACAGTCATGGAACACAGGATTTCCCCCCCTATTTTCACAAACTCTCTCCACTACCTTCGTGTCTTTCTGCACCGATGTTCTCTCTACAGAAATGAAACATTGTTGTTTCACTGCTGTTTCCAATCACAGAAAAGAATATAAGGAATAATAGGATACTGATTCTTTTCAGTGCCAACCCGTTCTATCGCAGTGCATGTTGTTGGTTGTTACACAATGCCTGAGCTACCAAATCCAAAAAAATCTCCGGTTCAGCTATAAAAAAAGGCATGGACTAGTGAACATGGTTATTTCCCACAATGCCTTGCCAACAATAGCCCCCGAGCTGTTCAAAGGCTGTGACAACAACAGCTGTTGCCAAGGTTTTCAGCTTCCTGTTACCATGACAATGGCAAAAATGATGCATAACGCGTTAACATCTCTCTTCTAATAAAGTCGATTGCATTGTTATAGCATAATTAGAAATACATGATATAAAGGAAACTTGTATTTCTCCAGGGGAAGATTGGAATGCCTGATTTATTTTTTAAGGGACCGCCGAGCAGGCTGTCTGGAAGACATTTTTGGTCATTGACTGACTGCTTGACTGGCTTCCATTGTTGAAACATACATACACATAGGCACTTCAGCACCATCTTCCAAAATAATCCCACTTTCTACACTAAAATTATTCCCACTGCCTGTGCTAGGATTGACTACTCAGTCTTTCAAACAGTCCATTTACATTCATGGCATTTGGCAGACACCCTTATCCAGAGCGACTTACATTCATCTCATTTATGCAACTGAGCAAGAGTTAAGGGCCATGCTCAAGGGCCTCACGACCTTCAAGGGACTCACGACCTTCCGATCGGTAGTCCGACATCTTAACCACTGATCTATCACTGACCCCACTACTCCACTACTCACTACTCTTCTACTCAGAAACAGTCCACCACTCAAAAACAGTCCATAACAGCTGAGAATCCAAACGGTAGCAAAAAGAGATTTCCAGCAAAAGAGATTTGTCAGACAACAGGTGAGAAAAAGTAACATATCTCTAACGGTTTTCAATTTCAAATGACTTATTGAAAAAGCAGTCGGCAAACTGTAGTTTAGTTAAACCAGGCTTGACTTGTTTTGCTGTGTTACTCCAAACAAATGTCCAATGTGCATTCAGGCTAAAAACAATTCTCAGAAAATCTGTTATGCATAGCATAAAGAGGGGTGGAAATCATTTGCTGGGCCAATAATGTCAGTGGAAGATTGAAAGAAGCCCCAAAAAAACAATGGAACTATGTACAAGTTTTCCCAGTTTCCCAATGCTTCTAATTCTACCCATCATAATTTTTTGACTATTGTTTAGATTAGGAGATGAATACTTTTGAGTCTACAACTCATCGAACCCTATTGGTTTTCAACAAAATCTTAAAGCTTTAAAGCTTAAAGCTTTAATGTAAGGGTCATTAAGAAACTGTTTACGATTAAAGATTAATAACAAATTAATTACTGATTAATAAATAGTCATTATAAATTACCTAAATTTTAAAACACATGAAAGGTTGTTTTTTTTTTTTTTTTTAAACCTTTTCCGTTTTATTCACTAACACATGAATTTTTAGACCTCCACTGCAGGCGTAGAAACCCAGTGCACTGTACTGCTTCAAGCTTCCTCCGCTCCCAACACTGGAATCTTACTAAAGCTGGACTGGAGTTGAATATTAAAAGCAATTAAAATTACTTTCTAATTAATTTATTGACTAATGCTGAATAATATATTAGGAGATTTTGAAGCAATCTTTAATTAGTAAGCTAAGTATGACTTGCTCATCAATAGTTAACTACTGAACTTTAAATCAAAGCATTACGGAAAACATCCCAAACTAGCAGGGAAATGAAGTGGGATAGGGATTGTCTCTATTGAGATGTAAACTATTAAAAGCTCTAACAAATGTACAAAGAAAGCAATCAGCAAATACTTATATTAATGCTTAGATATTAGCGATAAGAATAACTATCAAACCCACTCTCTTTAAGCTCCATTTTAATAACCCTTGTGGTCACAGAAGTTAAGAGAGGCACAAGCGAGACAATTTAAGGAAAGGAAGGCAGAATTCCTGGGATTTAGAGGGGGATTTGGAGCACAATAGCAGGTATTCCCACTAGTGTAACGGGATCTGACTTGGCGTCATGAAGAGCCTAAACTTCACATTAAACCAGGGGGGCAGCTGACACATGCAGCTGCATTAGACACAACACAAGGCACACAAATCAAAACACCACACACACACACAGTGTGCCTGTAGCAGTACAAGCAAAGTGCACTTTTATCAGTATACTCTCTACGGACAAAGCGTTATCCTGTTATTCTATATAACTCATAGCTTGTTCCAGTATCCTCTACCATAGAAAACTCAAATCCAAACAGGAAAAGTATTTTACAGCTAAAAATATCTCAAAGCAAAGCAACAAGACTGTGAAATCAAGCTTATATACTGTAACAGCAAAATGTGCGGACACCTATAATTGAATTCACATTTTTCATGAACCTAAAAAAGATTTAAATTTAAAGGCTATATTTAAATATATATTTTTTAAAATACACGTATAATGTTGAAATGCCTCCAAACAAGTAGTTGTTATATAGAACTTGGGAAAATCAGGGAAGAAGTAAAGGCTCCCTCATGATGCTACAGTAGTTGAGAGAAAGCCAAAAATTTGCAAAGCTGTCACTTTGATGAAATCTAAAATATAATACACTCCTGACTTGTTTAACTCTCCTACATCACTGCTTAACGCCATGTGTTATTTAATATCTTATGTATTACTTATTAAATAATGAAAGTAAATTGATTTAAAGAAAACTTCCTATGCAGTGTTCCCTAAATAGTGTTGGCTATGTCTATAGCCAGTGAAAATTATTTGAAGATATAAGCTCCATCATCAACATTAACAAATGTTGATTCATATCTAGAACTGTAGCCACTGTTTCTTAGGTTACATCATGGATTAAACTCTTGGCCAGTACAAACAAGAGATGGGCTGTTGGATTCCTTTGTGCCAAATCGAGTGAGACTAAAACAGGATGCAGTGAAGCCCATCTCTCTTGTGTATGGAATCCCCAGCAGAGAGCTCATATGCTCTTTTACTTCCCCAGGCAGAGGAGTGTCCTGGCCCTTGGCCCACTCTCCCTGATCCCTGCTGCTCTCCCAGCTTCCTGTCCTGGGATTGCAGGAATGAGAGCAGCCATGTGGGAGAGAAAGCGCCTCTGAGCTTTCGTCAGGTTCCCCGTCATTCCAGCAGCCTCTTACAGCCCACACACACCGAAACTGACATATAGTCACAGAAACACATATGCATACATATAGTGTATACACATATCCCTAGGTATGCACAAACATGCAGTATGTGAAAACAAACATACACACAAAAATGACACACATAACAAAACACACAGTGTAAAGGCTGTTAAATTCAAACTTTATTTACTTAAAATATGTTGTATTTGAATGCATTTACATATCAATGTGTATTTTTAAGATCAGTTTTTTTTTTAATTTATTTTATTTATATACCTACCCTAACGTTTTGTAATGTCTTCTATGTATACATGTTTATGAGATCTCAGATTAATGTAAAACTCCACCATATTAACCCAGTCTTCAAGCAGGAATGTTCTTCTAAATCCCCTCCAACCACAGGCCATATCCCATTGGCTTTCACTATATAGGCTCACAACATAGGGTATAATATTCTGTAAATTTACAGAAAAAAAACCCAACAAAATCTGACATGGAAAATCTTTCAATTAACCACTAGCCTTTAAATTATTGGCTTCTGGCTGTAATTTTAAAATATCTATTGGTCACTTAAAATACGCAGTGCTAAAAATAAGACTTGCATATGAAAATGCTTAACATTTATTAATAAACCTCTTGTTTTAATTAGTTTAAATGGTGACTTGAGGGTTTTAGAATCATAAAACGTACATTAAAGTCATTACACACACATGTAAACTTGTTTTGTACTCATCATAACAAACTCTGCAGGCCAGAAAGGTTGTTTCCACAAGACAGGTTGGCTTTTTCTCAAATATTACTTTGTTTGGACTCAACACTAGCTAGTTACATTAGCTTGTTGGTTAGCTTGCTAATTTTGTCTAGCTTGTACTAGAGACACATCTGATTAAATCTGATTAATGCAAATAATAATTGTTTTGTTGGCTGTTTGTTAGAGAATAAAACATCACATTTTCTCAGCTCTTTCACCACTGCTATAATATGAATGTTTAACTTGCACAAGTATCTGCATTTTCTCCATCTGAGCTAACTGCTGTGTGGGAGTTCACTTTCTCACATTTCTGATGGCAATAAATGATTTAGATAATTTGTTCCTTTTGGCCAGATATTCCATTTTAGTGGCACATAATAATTACTTGGCTACAAATAACTCTGTCAAGGTATTATTATTATTATTATTATTATTATTATTATTATTATTATTATCTTTTCTGTATTCTATTGCCATTTGGAGTAAACATAGACAAATAGATGAACTATTAGATATTTATGTACTTTTCTTCCGAATCATTGGGCTTCAAATATCTTATGTCAGTAAATATGAGTGCCACATTTTATTTATAATTTTTTTTTATATATATAATTCAAAAGATTAATTGACAAGGTAAACAATGTCCAGTAAAAACAAGAAGCAAACTTCTATGAAATTTTTGCTCACTGAAAGTTTGGCAGACTAGGATGGAGAGGCAGTGGTAAAAAATATTGGACTACCAAACAAAAGTTCAAATCCCAACACCACCAAAGCTGTAACAAACGGCCCAACACCTTCTGGGCCCTTGAGCAAGGCCTGTAACCCTCAACTGCTCAGTTGCATAAAAAAAATATTTAAAAAAAACACATAAATGAGATTAATGTAAGTTGCTCTGCATATGGGTATCTGCCAAATGCCATAAATGTAAATGTAAATGAGAGGAGAGTAAACTTAGCAGGTGTTCATAAGGACTGGGCTACTGCAGGATCCAAGAATAAGTTGTGGGATTCTTATGCATCAGTTAGACATAAAGCTTGTGAGACAGTGAAAGGCCATGTTCATTAACATGGGGATGTATTGGATGCGGTGGATTGCTTGTGTTCATGTATTCATATTCAGTAAATGCTTTACACTGGCCCGGGTTATGAAATAGATCCAGATAAGTTCATTAGAAAATACTGTGGCCAGCTAGATGGGAAAGAAATAACCAAGAAAGTGGGATTGGTCAGAATTCCTTCAGGAACAAACAGGAGTTGGATTTAAAAGAAATCAAACAAAAAAAACGTACACCTCTAGTGCAATCCAATATGTCCATCCACTGCAATACGTCCCCTACAATACACGCTTCCCAGGAGTTCTGATACCATGTGCTTCTGTTTTTGTTTTGGTTTCATTTCCCTCGCTTCCATTTATTTTCATTAGGTTTTTTGCCTTCCTTAGCTGTTATCCTTATCATCCGTGTCTAGTTAATGCTTGTGTATATTACAGTTTTGTGTTTAGTTGTCTTGCATGTTAGTTTGCATTAGTCCTGTTGTTTTAAGTTGTTAAGTTCTGTATGCACAGTATCCGTCGCCTCAGTGTATTTCATTTATTTCATTTGTTACATTGAGACAATAGTATTGTAGTAGTGTCTTTTTTCCCTTATAATGTTAAAAAAATACCTGTATGAGATCGTTTTATATTTTAATTTTCTTAGGCATGAGTTATAATGTATTGTTAGACATGCACGCATGTAGTGCTGGAACTTTTTAGGGTTCTATGCACAAGTGCTAGTGCTATTAAAATAACTAGTACTTGCCATTAAAAGAATACTATAAAGCGTATGTGTGATTATCATTGAGAATTTCACATTTGAAATGTTATATATACAATATACAGTACATATTGTCAATAATTTAAAATATAAATGATTAATGTGAAATTCGTTTAATGCATACATGATTCATACTGTAAAACTGTATTCACACTGTAACTTATTTACATAGAAATTTCTTCACAAATTTGTTATCTTTAGGCATATTTTTTTAGGTTTCTTTTATTTAAAATGTAAAAACTACCAAATAATATAGATAAAATGACAGTTAAAATCAAAATTACTCTAAAATAACAGTAATTTTCTTTTTTTTCCCTGAAGGTTTAATTACTCGTATTACTTATAAACACAGTATTTTTCCCATTTTATTACAATAATAATTGATACAATGAGAATTCAAAAACTTTATTTAAAAAAAAAGTAAATTACTGTGAAATTAAAGCAATTGTCAGTTTTTCCAAAAGGTTGCTTACCGTAATATTTTATGGTTTATCTAGGTCAGTTTACCACCTGGTGAATTATTAAAAAATAATAGTAATTGTCATTTTTTCCAGAAGGTTAATCACTGTGATATTTTTTTACGGTTTATCTCTGTCAATTTTCCACATGATAAATTACTGTAATTTAGAGGTTTCATCCTAGCACCCCAGCTTCCAGTCTTTTGACTATTTTCTTTGAATAGTTTAGTATATCATGCACTATATGCTTAAAAATGCACCATTTGAGATTCAGCCACAGAAAAAAAGGGACTCCAGTATGTGTCTAATGCGAATTGTTAAGCAATGAAAATTTTATGGTATTCGAACAGTGAAATTCTGACAGCCATAATGGATCCTCACATAAACACGGACATGCATACTTACATACCCAGGCACAGCCAATGACACCAACCCACACACTGAGGCACACAGAAACGCATACTTCTAGTGTCAACACATAAACACACACAGAGGAAAAACAAGACACACATAGAGGTTCACGCAAACTGGGGACACAATCACAACCACATAGAAACAAGTACTGTTGTATAGGTTAAGTTGGACAAATCCAATAACAACCAAAGACCTATGCATAGAGCTACACTGACTGTTCACTTTAATAGAATACACCTGTACACCTGCTCATTCATGCAATTATCCAAGCAACCAATCATCTGGCAGAAACACAATACATTGCTGCTGTGTAGTTGACTGGATAATCACAGGTTATCTATTTAAGTGCAGGTAAATAGGTGTTTCTAGTAAAGTGGACAGGGAATGTATATGCATGCAAAAAACCCAAATGCAGGTAAAGAAAAGGACACGGATATGCATGGGGACACATAGACACATTCATTTATGCACACACACATACATTTAACAATATTTCCTTTTTTTTATTTGCAGGTTTTGATTTCCATATGAGAAAAGTCATTACAGCTGTACCAGGAGGCGTCAATGTGTTCACCCAAATAACAGTATGAAGTGCGGCAGCTCTACTTCGGTTCAGAGGAACAGTGAGGAATTCCGCCGCAGTATCTCAATTCAGTCTGACCTTTCACCCTGTTTTTCCGGCCTTGTTTCAAAGCAGAAAGGGAAAGGTTAACTCTTTCCTCGTTCACTCAGCCCAGCTGTGTTTTTGGCTGCAAAGACTGAAAGGCGAGACGCGAGATGTGATTGACTGTATTAAATGTCCAGGGCTGTTTATAAATACCTCAGAAGAGTGGTGCTAGCACTGTTTCAGAAACCCCACAGCACCACTCCACTCCTTAGGAGGCAGGTGCAAGCCTTTTACAGCATTGCTGCCACCTTCCAGCCAATATCCGTCGCCTGTTTTTTTTTTTTTTCCAACCATACTGAAGCGAGATGACCTGGGCCAACACCAAGACTTTGCTGGCACGCCTGGCACACCAGAGGCTGGCAAAGAGGTCTCTTGTCCTCCTTTTTTTTCGCTCTCAGTGTCATGCTACCCTGGACATGGCTGTGGGCCATGTCCACATTTACCCCAAGCTGTGCGCCTGCAGCTGTTTATTTTTCACTTTTAGCCCCTGACTTGTCATCAGAGCTGTCTGAAGGGCAGCATTATGAAGCTATTCTTGAGGCCACCATAAGCGTTGAATGCCAGGTGATCTGTTGGTTCTAACATTGAATCCTGCCAAGAACGTTCCAGTAGTTACTGCTGATCTGTCACATCGATTTCAAAATTATTGATTGTGGAGGATAAAGAGAATCAAAACACCAGATTGCATGAAAAAATGTAGCAAAACTATCACAGCATGGTCACCTTGTTTATTGTATGAGGGAATCAATGTAATAACATTCAGTGTACCAACTTGCTTTAAAGTACACAAACACACACACATGCACATGCATTTTATTCACAAGAGGGTCATTTGTGTCCATAAATAGCAGTCTCTTAGTCTGCAATCATCCCTCCATCCATTTTCTATGCCGCTTATTCTACTGGGTCACGGCTAGTCTGCAATAGATAGCATAATAAATACATATTCGGCAAATTCATGTATGATTGGTCTCTTTTGTAAGGTTAACACAGAAATAACAAAAGCTCAAATGAAGATACTGTCCATGTGCAGATGTGTGTGTGTGTGTGTGTGTGTGTGTGTGTGTGTGTGTGTGTGTAGCCAGTGAGTAGTGTTTCTTTCTGACTAGGCCAAGCTTTAAACTACAGTTCTCGTTTCCTTATCAGATTACACCAGTCACTGTGGTCATAGAGGAGCTGCTATCCATCCGGCCTGTAATTAGTTCTGATGGAAACAAAAAACACCTGGACCACTGTCAAAATGTGTTTCATGATAGCATGAGAGCAACATCAAAATGGAGATAATATTTAATGAATCCAAGAAGGCTTCAAAACTTCTGTAACAAAAGCCTCAGGTCATGCTGTGCGCCAATCTGCAGTGCTATTGTTGAAAGGAAAGAGACACCTCAATGCCTCGAAGTTTGGTTTTCAATCATTTAGAAAACCAAAAGTATGTTTCTGAGGCCTCAAACAGAACATCGTCTTAAATCAGAGGCAAAATGAGATTATACGTATTGTTTTCACATAGCGAGAAAGCCCAGTGTGTTGGCGACGATCCAGTCAGTGTGAAAACCTCTGTTGTTAAAAGCACTAAAAATGTGACTCAAGTCACAAGCAACACATTCACACTAAACAACTATCTCACTTCTTTATGTGTTATGAGAGTTATCAACTCTCAAAAAGATCCATGTATAAGCAAAGCCATATATGAGAATAATGAAAAGCAATTTGTTGTCACATTGTTCATTTTTGTTACATGCTCAAAAATGATCTGTTTAATGTGACTAAAAAAAGCCATCTATACGTTGTGTATTAAAAAAAACAATAATATAAATAATTTGTCTTATGTGATTGAGAATTACACACTGAAATTCAAACTGAATATAAACCTTGTATGTTTTGTTGAATGGAAAATGAATGAGCGTGGAACTGTTTACTGTAATTGTAACCAATATATAACTTCATTCCGTGTACAGTGATTCTTGAAAGTTTGTGAACCCTTCATAATTTTCTATATTTCTGCATAAATATGACCTAAAACAACATCAGATTTTCACACAAGTCCTAAAAGTAGATGAAGAGAACTCAGTTAAACAAAGATATTAGACAAAGACATTATACTTGGTCACATATTTATTGAGGAAAATGATCCAATTTTACACATATGTGAGTGGCAAAAGTTTGTGAACCTTTGCTTTCAGTATCTGGTGTCCGGTGACTCCCTGTGCAGCAATAACTGCAACCAAAAGTTTCCGGTAACTGTTGATCGGCTTGGAGGAATTTTAGCCCATTCCTCAGTACAGAACAGCATCAGCTTTGGGATGTTGGTTCTCTTTGTCTACTTTTAGGACTGGTGTGAAAATCTAATGTTTTAGGTCATATTTAAGCAGATATATAGAAAATTCTCAAGGTAGGTTTAAGTAATTTTACTTGGATTCAAAGTTAGCCTGCTCTGTTTAATAGATATTTCATGCTGCAGGTCTTGAATTTTATTCTGCTCCAAGTTTTGCAGGCAGGAATGAACAACAAACCAGAACAAAGTTTCCAGAACCACAGAAATAAGCAACAGAAGTTAAGGCCTCGGCAAGGAGTAAGGTAAACGGATCCACATCATTTACTACCTGCTTATAAACCACCAGCTTGGAGGTTATTCGTGCTAAATCTGTCAACGATTTCTACAAAGTCTGGCACAAGGAATCCCTGGCACGAGTTCTAAAGTAAAGCGGAGTCGGATTTTTCAGACGCTGAACTTTGTGCATGCTGTAAATCACGTATTATGTTGAAGCCAGAGGAAAGCCATGAGCTTTACAGTCTCCCTGGGACGAGGCCATGCTGTTGCTTTATATCAGAAGGATAAAGTATTTGGTGTATAACAGGCTAGTAAAACAGGGAAAAACACACCACTTAGCAAATAAAATGCACATCCATTTATTTGGACTGAAGGTAACAGTGCTCTTAAAGTAAGTGATTGGGAGCTCATTCAATAGTCACTTATGTTCCATATAAGAAAAAAAAAAAAACACATGCCAGTACATTAACACAGGAAAGAATTCTATCCGTGCTGTTAAGTGATGCTGCCTCGGAGTAATGCTATTATGAGGAGGTTTTGAAGGCATACAGCTAGCAATCAATGCCTTTAAATGGCTCTGCAGTTGAATAAGAAGAAAAAAAGATGGTTGAGATGTCTGGGCTTCTTACAGAGAACAACAAAAGATTCTCAGACAGAAGATCTGCAGGGGTGGAAAGAGACAGATACAACAAAATGTGCAAGGGCCGACTAAAATCAGGCGCTCCAAATCAATGGCAGTCTGTGTCCGACCACTCAGGGTGGCGAAAAGGGAAGTGTGAAACCGAGAAAAACAAGGCTTTCTCGAAGAATGTCATTCCAGCAGGGCCTAAGAGCGATGGCACTCTTACTCAAGATGGGTTTTACAGTAATAGATGGGAATTCAGGGCAGCTCAAACAAAAGCTAGCTTCCTGAGAACTGGCTTCCTGAGACGCAAAAGAAAAGATTCCCAAGGCATTATCAAAAACAAAGTGAGAAAAGCAGTAGATAAATCCAAAAGTCTGTCTTCTGTCTGAGTCCATATCACACAAATGGAAGAAAGGTATAGAATACATGAGAACAGCTCTCCACACATTCAGTCTATTTGAGCAAATATTAACCATACCTCTCCACACTAAGCTTTATTATTATTATTATTATTATTATTATTATTATTATTATTATTATTATTATACATATTCACACATAGTTATATATTTTGAGATAAACAAAAAGCTAGAAAGCCGGTATTTTCTCTCAGCTGGTATTTTCATCTTTTTGATCTGCAGATGAATTCGGATTAGATATTTTGCCTGCTCAGCAGCTGCTTAAAAGTATAATAAATTCAGCATTTATTTTTTTTAGATGAGGCCTGTTTCTCCCAGCTAGGCATTCACTTATTAGGATTAGCAGCATACCACCAGAGATAAGAACAAAGGCATTGTGACGTTTACAGTCTTGTTAAGGGTTTTTAAATTCAGAATGAATAATAAGCCACTGCTAATTTAAATCTGCTTTTGATCCTTATGTGGTAATTATTTCTTACTCATAAATAAGGTTTTCTTCCATTTGCAAGGGGATTTTTTTTGTAATAACACTCATCATCATCACCATGATCATTATTATCATCCTTAAATTGTCAACTAGATCATACTTATTTGAATCATTTTCCCCGCATTCTCTCAAACCTCTAAACAAAGTAAATAAAGGTATAACAGTAATACTATTTATTTCAGCTGTTAAACCAGATTTGGCTTTTTCTATTAGAATTAATTAACTACATCCAAAATCCAGAAAAAAGCCAAAAGCCACTCTGCTACTGCCTTTCACACATGCTATAAATAATATCTTCTCATCCTTCTGATGCATGCTCATGGCGTAATGTCCTTTCGTCCCTGTGCACACACAGGAGCCTGTGCAAACTCTCTGGCTGGTATTGTGAGCACTATAGGTGATCGTTAAATACCTGCAGTGCTGTTCCACCAGCATAAATCAAGCAAATCTGCCTGCACCTCAAATTTCCCCAGGGAAGAACCGGACTGTTATGCCAAGCAGCCAAGAGGCTGGAGTCGGGAAAGAGGAGAGTGCGGCGAGGTTGTTTGGACATGCAGCAAAAGCAGACCCGTACTCCTTGGAGAGCAGTTGGGATCAGCAGGGCTTAGTGAATGCGCCTTGCATCCTGCCTCCCTCCATCCGAATCACCTGGATGTGTGTTCTCAGGTACATCCGCGTGCAAAGCCTTACATCGACTCACAAAACTCGCCAAAGACCTTGACTGCACAGAATACAGCATCTGAAAGACTGAGGATTGATAATTCCTTATGCTGGAATCTTGAGAGAAATACATTTGGAATGAACTACTTTTGAAAATTCAATGTGCATTCATCCATTTATATGGACTTAAAGTTAGTCTCAGTAAATGATAATTAACATTCTATATAAGGCAATGCATTTGCACAGGAAGCATTTACTTTCTGCAAAGTTCATAAAACAAGTTAATAGTATAAAAACA
>NC_030431.2:13955582-14005582 GCF_001660625.3 Ictalurus punctatus | reverse complement strand
AATCAACTTCAGGATGCGTTGGGCCATATCACACCAACCAGCTTTGGATTATTTTCCTTTACAAGCACTCCCCGTTGTGTTTTCCTTCTTACCTAATAGCCTTTTATTCTGTTTGACTGGTCACTTGATCTGAGTGGGTTTAATCAAAACCTCAATACCTCACAAACATACATAACTATTCAGTTAGTGATTTGAATTTTACATGTTTTAAATCCTACTCTTGAGCCCTTAACCTTCACCTGTATCCTCTCTCAATTCTAAGTTACACTCTTATGCGAAATGAATAAATAAAAATGTAAATATTCACATCACAGATGGTCTCGTGGTCTACTCATACCGTTTATCGACGAGCTGCGAAAAAGTACTACAAGTCCCAGAATTCTTTTGTAGCGAAACGACTACTCTGATTGGCTGGTTTGCGGTAACACAGGAAGTGAAGACGGACAATACGAAGCTGCTTTGTATCTAGGAACAAATATAACTAATATAACGGGCTTTATCTGGCTCGTTGTAAAGGTTTGTTTTGTTTTGTTTTGTTTTGTTTTGTTTTGTTTTGTTTTGTTTTGTTTTAAACTGACAAATTAAATTCAGCCTAATTTCACCGGCGTCACAGACTAATCTGCTAAAACGGAAGCAGTATTAGCTTGTTTGGCTAACAGGTAAGCAGATATACAGTAAATGGAAACTGAGCTTTGACTGAAGCTGATGCATATATTATGTAGGTTAAAGTTGAAACATAGCCAACACAAAAGAGATATCACGTTTTACCTCTGTTCCTTACACCAATGCAAACTAACTAATGTCAAACTGGCAGACTAGGTTTAGGTCTAAATGTTATGGATTTTCTATTTGACAGTTTGTTGTGTAATACACATAGTACAGGTGACTTATGGGCGGGGCGCTGGTGCTGGGGGTGGGGACAGGTGTCTTCCTCATCGCCCTCATGTGGATAGGCACGCTGGTCCTTAGTCTCATCATGTCGCGTGTTGCTGGTTCAACCAAGTAAGCCCATCATTCACCTCTCTCTCTCTCTCTCTCTCTCTCTCTCTCACTTGATTTCTCTCTTGCTTGTTCTGCAGAGCTGCCAGACCAAACGTATCCAGCTAACAGCACAATGTGCTAAGAAAGTGACAATGAAGTCAAGTCAAATTGATACACTGTATGGCCAAACGTTTATGCACACCTGACCATCACACCCATATGTGCTTTTTTGAACATCCCATTCCAGATTTAGTCCTCATTTTGCTCTTATAATAACCTCCACTCTTCTGGGAAGGCTTTCCACTGCATTTTGAAGCGTCGCTGTGGGGATTTGTGCTCATTCAGCCCCCAGGGCATTAGTGAGGTCGGGCACTGATGTCGGACAACGAGACCTTGGGTGTTAGGGTTGAGGTCAAGGCTTTACCGCTCCACACTTGGTAAGCCATAGCTGCGTCCGAAATCGCATACTGTGACAATACCGACTGCCTTCGATTCAGTACCTACTGCTCAGCCGTGGGTACAATACATACTGATCAGTATAAGTGGTAAGCATGAATACAATTCCAACATATTACGTGGTGCGGATTCCGAGCCAGTCCCTTTGCATTATGGGATAATGCAGTATCCACAGTGTCCAGTGGTTCCATACAGCGGAAGCAGTAGACCATACCGGTATTTCTCGCCTACTGTTTTATGAATACTGAGAATTCGGACATACTACTCCTTTGGCGTACTGCTTTTAGCTCCTGTGTATTAGGGTAGTAGGGATATTCAGACACAGCCCATTTCTTCTTGGAGCTCGCTTTGTGCACAGGGGCAATGTCATGCTGGAACATGTTTGGGCTCCTTGGTTCCCATGAAAGGAAACTGTACTGCTGCAGCATACAAAGAAATCCTAGAAAGTTGTGTGTTTCCAAATTTGTGGCAACAGTTTAGGGAAAGCTCACGTATGGGTATGATGGTCAGGTGTCCACAACCATTTGTCCATATAGTATATTTACACTGAAATGTTATGGCAAGGTAAATTGCTTACATGTAAGTCACAGAATATACAAAACTCAAAAAAGCAACAAGTACACCAATCGTTCGTTTATTCATTAATCTTCTATAAATACTTTATCCTGGTCAGAGTTGTAATATTCTAACACAGGTGAAAGTAGATGCAGGATGGGATGCACCTTAATTACAGGGCATCAAACACATAAACATCCACACACTTGTTCACACCTAGGGGCAATTTAGTGTGCCAGTTCAAAGACCTGGTATGTTTTTGGTAGGTGGGCGGAAACCAGAAAAGCTGGAGGAAACTCCTGCAGACATGGGGAGAGAAACTACATACTGCAAATAATATTGATATTGTGATGTCACAATACACTTTTCTGAGATGTCACAATATATTTTTTTTTAGACATTTTAAAATGTTTTTGTAACAACTACAAACTCTTGAGTTTGAATTTTGGATTATGTACTCAATCCTGAAACATGTAAAATGTTAAAGGATTCAGGGGCATGGTAGCTTAGTGGTTAGCATGTGTGTGCTTGCCCTATGTGTGTGTAGTATGCATGTTTCCTCTGGGTACTCCAGTTTCCTCCTCCAGAGACATGCATTGTAGGCTGATTGGCATTTCCAAATTGTCCCTAGTGTGTGAATGGGTGTCTGAGTGTGTGTGCGATTGTGCGAATAATGGGTTGGCACCCCATTCGGGGTGTCAATGCCTCATGCCCCGAGTGCCCTGGGATTGGCTCCAGGCACCCCGTGACTTTGTGTAGGATAAGCAGTATGGAAAATCAATGAATGTTAAAGGATTTATACATCCTTTTTCAGTGTAAACGAATGTATATTGTAGGCATGTATATACTAGTTTTATAAGATAGTTGCAAAACTATCTACCCAATTAAAATAAATTTGATTAAAATAAGTACAGTAAGGGTATAATATTCAAAGTAGAAAACAATGAGTAATGTAAACAAGAATATTGCACTGAGCTAATATAAGGTATAATGTGACTAAGTGACACTGGGAATGTGGGAATGAACAGGGCTAAAAGCCATTTAGGAACCTGCCAGCCTGCAGACAAACTGATCATTAGCTTGTTTGTCTATGACTGAATGCTCTGATAACAATTGCCTGGTGGCAATCTGCAGAAAAAAGATTGTAAAACCTGTGAAGTTTATGAAGGGCTAAAAGTTATTTAGGCCTAGATGGAAGAGATGTCTTATAAAGTGCCCAGTAAATGTACACACTGTTTAAAAACCTGTTCACTGTCACTGAAAATATTAGTGGAATGGCTCACACTGAAATATTAGTGGAATGGCAGTGTATATCGCTTGTACAAGTGTATCAGGCCAGTGACTATAGCTACAAGAAAAAAAAGTATTTCTGTATATCTCATATTAAATTGTTTCAGAAAATAAAACAAAATCTAACATAAAACAAAGGCAACCTGAGTAAACACAATTTAAAAAAATATATATTTATTAAAGCAAAAAAAATTATCCAATACCAACTGGGCCTGTGTGAAAATGTCTTTGCTGCCATAATTACTAATTCCCCAAATCTATGAAACTGCATTCATAATACGATTCAGCTGGACTAGACACAACCAGGCCTAATTACTGCAAACCCTGTTCAATCAAATTAACACTTAAATAGAACTTTTTCAACAGCATGAAGTTGTTAAAAGGTCTTACCTAGTAACACACTATGCCAAAGTTGAAAGAAATTCCAGAAATGATAAGGAAGGAGGTGATTGAAATAAATAAGTCTGGGAAGGGTTACAAAGCTATTTCAAAGGCTTTGGGACTCCAAAGGACCACAGTGAGAGCCATTATCTCCAAATGGAAAAACAGCACAGTAGTGAACCTTCCCAGAAGTGGTCCACCTTCCAAAATTCCTTCAAAAGCACAGCAACTGCTCATCCAGCAAGTCAAAAAAGAACCAAGAACAACATTAAACGACATACAGGCCTCTCTTGCATCAATAAAGGTCACTGTTCATGACTATGATACTATCAGAAAGACACTGGGCAAAAATGGCATCCATGGAACAGTGGAGAGGTGAAAACCACTGCTAACCCAGAAGAACATTAAGGGTCATCTGAATTTTGCCAAAACATACCTTGATGATCTTCAAACCTTTTGGGAGAATGTTCTGTGGACTGATGAGTCGAAAGTGGAACTGTTTGGAAGACACGGGTCCCATTACATCGGGCATAAACCAAACACAGAATTCCACAAAAAGTTTGTCATACCTACGGTCAAGCATGGTGGTGGAAGTGTGATGGTGTAGGGATTCTTTGCTGCTTCAGGACCTGGGCAACTTACAATAATTGAGAGAAACATGAATTCTGCTCTCTACCAGAAAATCCTAAAGGAGAATGTCTGGTCTTCATTCCATAAGCTGAAACTTAAGCGCAACTGGATTATGCAGCAAGTCAAGGATCCATAGCATAGGAGTAAGTCTACCTTGGGATGGCTCAAAAAAAGCAACATTAAAGTTTTGGAGTGGCCTAGTCAAAGTCCTGACTTGAAACCAATTGAGATGCTGTGGCAGTTCATGCTCGAAATCCCTCCAGTGTGGCTGAACTAAAGTAGTTCTGTAAAGAAGAATGAGCCAAAACTCCACCACAGTTTTGTGAAAGACTTATCTCCAGTTATTGGAAGCATTTGGTTACAGTTATTGCTGCTAAGGGTGACACAACCAGATTTCAAGTTTAAGGGGGCAATTAGTTTTTCACACGGGTGATAGGTGGATTTTTTTTTTTTTTTTACTTGAATAAAAAAATGTAAAAAAACAAACAAAAAAAAACCCAACTGTATTGTGTTACTCAGGTTGCTTTTGTTTTATGTTGTATTTCATTTGAAGATCTAAAACAATTTAGTACAAGATATACACACAAACAGAAGAAATCAATTCTGTTCAAATACTTTTTCACAGCAGTGACGCCATGCCTAATAAACTGGCATCTGAATGCATATTTTTTGTTATACACGTTACACCACAGCACTGCTGAATGCTGAATTCTGATTGGTCAGAAGGTGTTGATTAATTTTCTACAACAGCAGCTCTGGCTGTGGTTCCGTCTGCAAGATTTATAGTCAGGTGCTCATTGTGATATTTTAACAACACAGGGAATTGTATGGCAGTCACGCCACATAAACAGATTTAAAAGGTGTCTAATAGTTGATATGGTGGAACTTTTCTCTAAGAAGACATTTATTTAACATATTTGAAAGGAGTCTCCATTGTCAGAGCTTTGTCCGAAGTAAAGCTGTAATTTTAAGTTTTCAAACAGAGGAAAGTCCTTCGGATGGATGGGTTTGCTGTTTCTCAGTAGCATGACTAGCTGCATTTTTTTTTTGGCCTTATTAACGTGAAGAGAGAGGAAAAAACAGTGTTGAAGTTATACACTTTATAGCTGTTGTAAAATAAGTGATAAAAGGAACTAACTTGTTTCATAAAATTAAATGATGTTCTACAACATTAAACTTAACTATAAACAGATGCACGATGTGTCGTTCTTTAATAGAAAAAAAATGTGAGTGTTGGCAAGTTGCAGAGGAATTAAACACTACAGGACATCCTGTTATTGGACAGTAATCAACTTTGAGGCAGTAACTCCCTCCAAATTGGGCCACATCACACCACCTCATTGTTAAAAAGTTTCCTATAACAGCAAGCGCTGTCATGTTTTATTCCTTATTTATTTGCTTTAAATGAAGCAGAAGGTTGCAGTTGCAGCAGCTGTCACTAGCAGATAACTAAATGTATTCAATATAGCATATGCTGTGAGCATCCTGATCAGCCTCGGGCATTTCAGATGAGCACTTGCTGGATGTTTTGATCAAACACCTTATGCACTTGATCCAATGTACATAATTTACAAATAATAGAAAGGACATTTAATTCTGTGACCTCTAGGTTTCTTTGTTATTGCAAAATGATATTATATTACATTATGCAGTCAAATTGTGAATTTTTAAGATCTTCTTCCATGTGTTTAAATTTATGTGCATATTAAATGAATAATAATCTATTCTTTGATCAGGCTTGGGATCATTCCCTTGGTGCTGTTGGCTCTAACCATCACCTTGATCCTTGTGTTCTTCCCTCGTACCTCTGAATTACCATCTCCTGTTAAAGAAAAACAGGTTAGTATGTTATTTTCATCATTAAGGATGAACTACACACATGCGACCCACCTCACATCCTGTTCTTAGGATAGACTCCAGATCCACCGTGACCCTGACTAGGATAATCTGAAGAATTAATAAATGCACACAGGATTAAAAGCTGCTCTTCCAGCTCACCTGTCAGACCTTTTACAGATCTTTTAACATTTGGGAGTTAGTATCACAAAAATAACCTATAGTTTTTGATTTAAAAGGACATACTGGCAAATAAATAAAAAGGTTTAACTATTCATACATTCCTTGAATGGTGATGTTGTAGTCTCAAGAAGGATTTATTTATTGAGGGATTTATTTATTAAGGTGGCAGTAAAATGATTTTGTGCTATACATCAAAGACATTTGGGTTTCAGTTCAAAAGATGGATATGAGACGAAAGTTTAGGATTTCAGTTTTTATTTGCTGGTATTTCCATCTAGATGTGTTAAACAACATAAAAGATAGAACCTTTTGTATCAGACCACACAATTTTTAGGTGAGCAAAACTATAGGAACAGATAAGTCTTGATGTAAATTAAAGTAGATTATACTTAATATTTGGTTGATTGGGTTTTCTCCCTTCAGTCTCCACTCCAGGAGGTGAAATGCTGCTCAATTGGGTTAAGGTGTGGTGATTGACTTGGCCAGTCTAAAACATTCCACTTTTGTTTGTCCCCTGATAAAGTCCTTTTTTGTGTTGGCGGTGTTTTTTATCATTGTCTTGCTGCATGATGACGTGCCTCCCATTTAGATTTAGATGCATTTCTCCACAAATTTGCAGAGAGAATGTTTCTGTGGACTTCTGAATTCATTCTGCTGCTACCATCATGAGTTACATCATCAATACAGATTACTGAGCCTGTTCCAGAAGCAGCCATGGAAGCCCAGGCCATGGCACTACCTCCACTATGCTTGTCTGATGAGTTTTGGATCATGAGCAGATCCTTTTCTTTCTCCAGACTTTAGACTTTCCATCACTTTGGTAGAGTTTAATCTTGGTTCCAAAACTTTTGTGGCTTATCATTGTATTTCTTTGTGAATTCCAGTCTGGCCTTCAGATTCTTACTGTTGATGAGTGGAGTGCATCTTGTGGTGTGGCCTCTATATTTCTGCTCTCAAAGTCTTCTTCAAAAGGTGTATTGTGGTACCTTTTTTAATTACATGAATGTGCAGGTGTACAGGTGTTCCTAATAAGCAAACACATTCTACAAATCTGACATTCAGTCTCAGTTTCACTAGAAGGTTCAATTCATTAAGCATATAGCATGTAGACAGACAATAGCCATAATATGTAATGCTAATGTTATCTGATGTTTGCTAAAATATTAGCTTTATGTTTAACTAAAGGCTTCCTCATGTGCCAGAATGTTTACAGATCATAAGACTAGAGATTATAGTTGAGCAATCATGTTTTGTAGCCTTGCATCCATAAAACATCTACAGCTAAAAGAGTCTTTCCCCTTTGGCTCACCATTCTGACATTTTGATTGCTCTCTTCTGCTACAGGGTGAATACAATGGATATTGATTGTCCGTAGACACCTATGTTGTATTCATTTTGTGTCCAACCTGGAAGATGACTTGCTGTCAGATAGAACGTTATAAAGCAAAGTTTATCTGGGAGTTTGGAGAACTTTCCCATATCTGTCCCCAAACATTTATTTTCCAGATATTACACCAGTCAGTAACAAGTTTATGTGAGTCATTTGTTTTTGACCAAAATGCCAAACAGAACCGTATAATGACGAGGACACAATCTGGCAAAACCCCCAATTTTCAATTTTTTTTTATTTTTTTTTTTTTTTTTTTTTTTACAATTAACTTCTTACTATTAGCTTTAGGTAATGCATTTAGCATGTACTACAAATTTCAGCTTTGGACTATAATAAATATATTATAATGAGTTATTCCACCAAGTCTGAATCAAAATTAGCAAAATGCTTATGTGAGCTCCCTGCTTTACCCCAGGAACAGAAGTTAAAGTGACCTCTAGGATACACTTTAGCTGAGTACTCATCCTGGGAAAATAGTTCACATGTTTTATTAAGCAGCAAAAAGAACTGCAAAGTGACTAGACTAAGATAAATGCGATCTTCATCAGGCTCAGGTATAGTACACAGTAAATACGAGGACAGTAACACTGAATGTAGGAAAGTTTATGAGCCCAGCAATTTGCAAACAATTACAACGGTAATAATTTATGTATTAAAGAATGTCACGTCCTACTTTTTATCTTTTTGTAGTTACATTTAATGTTGTGAAACATCCACAAAACAAGTTATCACTTAAGTTATAGCAGCTACAAACAGTCATTCCTTCACCTTCTCATGAAGTTAATACGACAAATATAATCCAGCTTGTTGCAGAGGAACTGCAGTCAGAAACATAACATACTTATACTTTCCCATGGTGGAAAACTTTAATGAACAGCTTTAGATCTCCAACTGTTTGACACACTGACACTGGGAGACTCCTTCCATACACGCTAAATAAACATCTTCAAGTAGCTTCACCATATTAATGATTACATGCTTTTCTTTGATAAATAACATGTTTTATAAACCTGTGATTTGCTGCTGGAACTATTGTCAGAGATGCTGTTAAAGAAAATGAATCAACATCTTCGGACCAATCAGATTTCAGAATTCAGCAGTGCTTTGTTATAAGCTAGATACAGCTATAACATAACTCATTACACCACACAGGCATTGTAAAGAAAAAATAAAGGTGATTTTATTCCATATTATGTACACTAAAGTAAAGCTAGTGTTATAAGTTAAGGATTCCAAAAGATATTGGGATATGTTTACTTACACCCCAGCACAGCTGATCAGTCCCTCCACGATATTGCGATCTCATAAATGAACGCAAAATCAAGCAAACACCACAATATTCGGAGGAGCTTGTTATTTTTCAAAATTATCGCAGATTTTGTGCAGATTTGGGCCAAGACACGTCATGGGACATCAACACAATGTGCATTCATCCAAAGTCCTCTTTGGTTCACGTGCATTGAACATGAGTACAGCTAAACAGTCTCATTTACCAACAAACATCACAGCGAAAAACCGTGCAAAACTTGTAAAACGTCATCAGTTTTGTGCAACTGCAGTTTTGCCAATTTGCCAGATTTGCCATTACGTAAGTTGCATTGCAAATTCTGAAGGAAAAAAAAACACACACTAAATCACATTAAAAAAACCTTTGTGAAATCCTGTATGGACTGGTTGAACTCTCAGATGATCGTTCCAGCTATAACATGAACAGTAGGTTTATATTAATGTGCATTGTTTCTATAGTAACAGCTCATACACAGGGACTTGTATGGAGGATGCAACACATGCAGTACTGTAATCTGAGACTAATAATATATGGATTTAATAATAAAAATGGTATAATTGTTGATGTGGTGAAGGTTTTTTGTTAGGAGACATTTATTTAACATTTATGCGGCTATACCACAGTGCTGTTGAATTCTCCAGTGTAATTGGTTGGAAGGTGTTGATTCATTTTCTCTAACAGCATAGCTCTAACCATAGTGCAGCTGTAATCAAATCACCGGTTTTTATGCTCAAAGCCTAATAATAAACTAATTACAAAAAACATTATTTAACAAACATTAAGAACGTTAAGAAACCGTTAAGGTCGGTTTCTACTTGATGCAACACTTCAAGTGGCATTGTTCAAAAACTCACCTGTGTATCTTATGTACATCTGGTGGATTAAAAGTGACATTGACTAGATGGCACATCCCTGTATGTCAGGTTTTGTAAAACTGCCAAACTGTTAAAAAAAAATAAAATAAATAAAATAAAATAAAAAGTACAATTGTTGATGTGGTGAAAATTATTTGTTAGGAGACAATGTTATTAATAAATGTTATTTACTTAACATTTATGGAAGGAGTCTCATATGTCAGTGCTTTGTAACAGTCACTGTGCTTTGCAAAGTTTCCCGATACAAGAAAGTCTTCAAAAGTTTATCATTTGCAGTTATTCTGAAAAAGCTGTGCTTCTTGAGAGAGAGAGAGAAAGAGAGATGCTAGTGAGGGAACAATTGGTTATCTATCGTTGCTATAACACAAGTAATAACAAGAACTAACTTATCTCGCGGATGTTCCACAACCGTTATAATGTGCAGAGTGTCGTTCATTAATAAGGTAAACATTATAATCATTGGAAAATCACCACGGTATGAGTGGAATAACACACTCCAGACTCCAGAATGTACATTTTAATGTGTATATGTGCACTAGTATATGGACAGGCTGCAACTACTATCCATTATGTAATCATGTATTATATGGTACTGTTGATGTATGGGATTTATAATGATTAGTTTGGACTGAAGTGGAGATATTTTTACACCCCAAGAGAAGGAAATGTCAGGTTTACAAACCAAGCTTTAGGACTACAATGAAAGGATGCAGGCTAATAGCTCAAAAATGCAAGATGACCTTGTTCCCAATTTACATTTTCTAATTGTCATGCTGCTTGTTTGTGTGCGCGTGTGTGTGTGTGTGTGTGTGTGTGTGTGTGTGTGTGTGTGTGTTTAACACAAAGACCTGGTATGGTTTATCTCTCTGCAGCAGCAGAGTAGCACAAACAGCCAGCAGCATATCCTCTCAATGTGTTTCTGCCAAAACCTGTGTCCTGTCTGCCAAACTGCCCCTTTCAGTATACACACACACACAAAATGCCACAGCCACAATTTACGTTTTTCCTTTCAGTCTGAGATTAAAACAGAATGGATAAAAAAAACCTAAACGTTGTTAAAACCCCACAAATCTGACCTTTTTAATGTAATCACTAAGTGTCTTAGCACACAATAGTGTTGTCTCTAAATTAATCACTCACTGAGTATCAAAACATACTGTAATATTCATGAAATACCCATCCACGGTGGCTTTCCTTGTTATTACTGTTTATGAGACTAATGATCTGTGTTAATGAAGGATGTGATGATCTCAGATTTCAGCTACATGCAAAAGCAAAGTGAAGTGGTTACAAATGTCAAGGCACTGATTAAGCTTGTGCTGAAAAGCAGATATCTATTTGCGAGCTCAAAATGAGCTAATTGGCTATTGTTAGTTACTCATGTTTATACCAGAGGGCTGTTGAATTCTCCAGTGTATTTGGTTGGAAGGTGTTGATTCATTTTCTCTAACAGAATGACTCTGACCGTAGTGCAGCTATAATTCAAATCACAGGTTTATATGCTCTAAGCCTAATAATAAACGAATAAAAACAATATTATTTAACAAATAAGAACCTGTAATCAACGATATTGTGAAGCTCAGAGATGGTTGTTTAACATTTATGGAAGGAGTCTCCAGTGTCAGTTTCAAACAGTTAAGGCCGGTTCATACTGGACGAATGAGTTTGTGTGCACATGAAGAAACAGCAGCAATGAAAGTTGTTCCAACACTCATCTGTGTATATTATGTACATCTTGAGGTTTAAAAGGTACATTTACTACAGTGGTGCTTGAAAGTTTGCGACCCCTTTAGAATTTTCTATATTTCTGCATAAATGTGACCTAAAACATCAGATTTTTCCACAAGTGCTTAAACTTGATAAAGAGAACCCAATTAACCAAATGAAACAAAAAATATTATACTCGGTCATTTATTTATGGAGGAAAATGATCCAATATCACATATCTGTGAGTGGTAAAAGTATGTGAACCTTTGCTTTCAGTATCTGGTATGATCCTCTTGTCCAGCAATAACTTCAGCTAAACATTTCCGGTAACTGCTGATAAGTCCTGCATGTTAGCTTGGAGGAATTTTAGCCCATTCCTCAGTACAGAACAGCTTCAACGCTGGGACGTTGGTGGGTTTCCTCACATGAACTGCTTGCTTCAGGTCCTTCCACAACATTTCTATTGGATTAAGGTCAGGACTTTAACTCAACCATTCCAAAACATGAACGTTATTCTTCTTAAACCATTCTTTGTAACCTTTTCCAGCCTCATGAGCAACAACTGTTTTTCTGAGGTCCTCAAAATCTGTTTTTGTTCATGTTTTTGTACACTTCTACAGATATGTGTTGTGAAGATCAGACTCTGATAGATTTCTGTTCTTTAATTAAACAGGGCACTCACTCACACCTGATTATCATCCCAGTGATTGAAAACACCTGACTCTGATTTCACCTTCAATAAATAAATTACCAAGTATAATATTTTTGTCTCATGTGTTTAATTGGATTCTCTTTATCTACTTTTAGGACTTGTGTGAAAATCTGGTGATGTTTTAGGTGATATTTTCCAGATATACAGAAAAATTGAAAGGGTTCACAAACTTTCAAGCACCACTGTAGATGGCACGTCAGAGCCGAAACATCCCTGTCTGTCGGGTTTTGTAAAACTGCCACACTGTAATGTTTAGCGATTTCATGCACAGTGATGTTATTGTCAGTGATTGTTGTCATGAGCTGCATCTCAAAAACCCTTACTGTATATTCAAAAGTATTTACAAATCTAGAAAAATCTAGAAAATCCAGAAGACTGCTATTCAAACTGACCTTACGGTAGGTTTCAAGGCTGCATGAGAGATGTTTAAAATTCAAACACTAACTGTAAGAGTATAAACGGTTAGTGTTAGTACTCAGTAATGCTCCAGAATACTATGGAAGTATACAATTTGAGACATGTTAGGTTCTGTATTCAGTTGTGGGCCGTGTCACTTGTTATCCTGACCCCACTATTTACATTGGTATTGCATCATGCAGATGCATCACATTTCATTTCTGAGGATGTGCACAAGCGGTGCTTTAAATGACCAAAGGATATGCAAATCAGCTATCTTGCGTATACAATTAAAAGGAAGTATAACTGAGCCTTTGGAATTAGAGTTAAGGCCTTTCCTTTAAGTTTTTTGCTGTGTAAAGTCTTCAGGAAAGAGTACTTTGTGGTTTTGGTTTTTGATAACATGACAGGCTAAATTTTGTATTATTAACTTCAAGAGAGAGTAAAGAAGAGAGTCTGATGCGGGAGTGACTGTTTATAGCTGCTATAATTAAGTGGTAACAGGAACTAACTTGTCTCACACCACAGCATTAAACATAACTATAAAAGATCCAAAGTGTTGTTCATTAATTACTAAAAAATTGCTGTGGTGTAAAAGAAGCAAAACACTTTGGCATGTACTGTGATAGGAATATAATCAACTTCTGCATGGTAACTGTAACACTGCTTCACATCAGGTTGCATCACACCACCTTGTCTTTGATTAATTTCCTACAATAGACACACTGTCATGCTGTATTGGAATCAGATTCTAGTAGCATACATATTTACTTATTTACAATTGAACAATTGTCTAATTGGATCAGATACAGTGCCCTCCACTACTTTTGGCACCCTTGGTAAAAATTGTCTTTATTGTATAACCTTTTGATCTTTTGTTTTTAAAAATCACAAAAGTACTCATATATAACAAATATATTTGAAGTATATTCCCATTAATATTTTTTTGTTCACCTGGGAGACTAGGAACAGGAAATTGTTCAACCATTGACATAAATATGAGGTACCACTCTTAATCATTCATAACAATGGGTAAGACCAAGGAATATTGCTGTGATGTGCGGCAAAAGGTTGTTGAGCTTCACAAAATGGGAAGTGTCTATAAGAAAATAGCACAAACATTGAAAATGCCCATTTCCACCATCAGGGCAATAATTAAGAAGTTCCAGTCAACTTGAAATCTTTTGAATCAACCTGGAAGAGGACGTGTGTCTATATTGTCTCAACGCACTGTGAAGAGGATGGTTCGTGTGGCAAAAAAAATCTCCAAGGATCACAGCTGGAGAATTGCAGAAGTTAGTTGCATCTTGGGGTCTGAAAGTCTCCAAAACTACAATCTGAAGTCACCTACGTCACCACAAGCTATTTGGAAGGGTTTCAAGAAAAAAGCCTCTACTCTCATCCAAAAACAAACTCGAGCGTCTTCAGTTTGCCATACACTACTGGAACTTCAAATGGGATCGGGTTCTATGGTCAGATGAAACAAAATAGAGCTTTTTGGCAATAAACACCAGAGGTGGTTTTGGTGGACACAGAGAGGTAGCCATATGGACCTCATGCCCACGGGTAATTATGACGGTGGCTCATTAATGTTTTGGGGCTGTTTTTCTGCCAGAGGACTTGGACATTTTGTTAAGATACATGGCATCATGGACTATCAAATATCAAAAGATATTAAATGAAAACCTGACTGCCTCTGCCAGAAAGCTTAAAGTGGGCGGTGGTTGGATCTTCCAGCAGGACAATGATCCAAAACCTACATCACAATCAACACAAAAAAGATTTACTGACCACAAAATCAAGGTCCTGCCATGGCCATCCCAGTCCCCTGACTTGAAACCCATTGAAAACCTGTGGTGTGAACTGAAGAAGAGTGTCCACCAGCGTGGACCTAGAAATTTGAAGGATCCAGAGAGAACCTGTGTGGAGGAATGGTCTCGGATCCCTTGCCATGTATTCTTCAACCTCATCAGGCATTATAGGAGACGACTCAAAGCTGTTATCTTGGCAAATGGAGGTAGCACAAAGTATTGACTAAAAGGGTGCCAATAATTGTTGCACACCTATATTTAACAATTTTTTTTCGCCAATTGTTTGATATCCATGAGAGCAGAGTATTTTTGTGATTTTATTAAGAGATTTATATTAAGAGAAGTGCAAAAAGTTAAACGATAAAGACAATTTTTCACAGCCTTCTTTGCTCATATTTAACAAGGGTGCCGATATTAGTGGAGGGCACTGTACATCACATTTGTCATTTAAATGTTAACATGACCATGGCACAGTCCTGTTTTGATTGAATGATTTGTCCATATGAAGGAATACATATTATTATATACAAAGTGAAAGAATTGTACATTTAAAATTTGAATAAAAACAATAAACAGAAAAAAATGGTGTTTCTAACTTGTCTGAATAATTTTAATTCAATATGTATACAATTCATGCAATATACAAATATGTGATGCATTGTTACTATTGCCAAAATATCTCTAGCACTGTGTACAGTGTGAGGAACAGCTGTTTACGTAGGTAGACAGGCATGGGACTTTCTGACTAGTATTAGGTGCATTGCTAACCAGCTATTTTACTCAGCTTGATGCAATATCTTATTGTTTAATAAGCATAGCTCTGATTTTGTCTCTGAAGGGAGCCCCAAAGGTAGTGCTTGTTAAGATTCCTGTTATGTTAAATGCTACGAAAAGTAAACCTTTGTTTGCTTGTTTTTACCAGAGAAAATCACGATATCTTGATACGAAAAGCTAATATCGGCACTGCAAACACAAAGAATGCTCTTTTTTCAGTCCTAAGTGCATGTGGAGAGCGAGTCACTCAGGACTGTGAGAGCAGCCTCGCTGTGTGCTCATGTTCTGCTGTCTGTGGTAAAAGTTTGAGCAGATAGTCTGCGTCTCCTGATAAGTGGCGGTCTGTTGTATAAGAAATGCTGGAGCCTTCACTGTTGTACAAAAACATATCACAGTGCCAATTAGGCTGGCCCCAAACAGGATCTGGGCACGGCTCACTCAATGCCGCATTAATAAAACATGGCCACCGCTCCTTGCTTCGCTAGCCGCCTAATTGGCAAATTAGAAAGTGAGATGCGTTAAACGAGAGAACACTGCATTCACTAGAGATGATGCCCTCCCCCATTTGTGCACACACACACACACACACACACACACACACAGACGGTGAGAGAGACTCCTTCTCGTTCTCTGCCTTTCTCCTTGTCCATGTCTGTCACTCTTTATACACATTCACTTTCATTTTTTTCTCTTTCTCTCTCACTCTCTTACACACACACTGTTATTAACGCAGCTGAACACCATTAGGGACATGTGGTTCTTTATTTCTTCATTGCCTAGAGCTTTAATTCAACATATACAGCTAAATTTAAACCTAAAAAGATTTCAAATATAATTATCATAAGCACACTGAAGAGGAAAGTGTTGGTTAAGTTACTATGACAATAGGGCAAGTTTTCTTTCCTTTAGAAGGCTATTCTGAAAGGTATGATCAGATATGAGCAGGATTCTGCAACACTGATAGTGTATATAGAAATACTTAAGCAAATGGAAAGTACATCTTATAAGAACTGAACCAGCTTTTCGCCTCTTCACTTTCACAAAGGAGTTGTGCTGACCTCTAGTGGACAAAACGAGATTAAAATCTGCATTTGAATTTGGTCTCTAATAAAGTGCCAATGCTGTCAAGGTTATAATGCTCTAATCTGCTTTGTTTCAGGTAGTGGACACCTTCTTCATTGGCCGCTATGTGCTCCTGGCGGTAGTGAGTGTGGTCTTCCTGGTGTCTCTATTTATCCTCCTACCCTTCCACTTCCTGGAGCCGGTATACGCCAAGCCCCTGAGAGCCCACTAGACCAGGCCTTGGCACATGCCAGTTCCCTAATGGACCATCCACCATCAGTGACGCTGACTTCAGATGAGAGGTTCCTACAAAGAGGCTCCAGTGTTTTTGTCTGCTGGCCAAATCAGATGTTCTGGCCTCTGTCTGACTGTAAAATAAAAAAGAGGACTATCTTATAGATAGCACTGCTACCGTAAAGGCAGAGATGCACTTGATTCACTGTATCTCCAGTTTAATGACTTCAGTAGCTGTATTGAATTACTATGTTATTTTCAGTTGGCTCTGTGGTTAAGGCTTTGGACTGATTGGGAAGTTGTTCAAATCCCAACACCACAAGTTGCGTCCTTGAACAAGACTCTTAAACCTCGACTGCTTTGGTGTGTTCTGTCTCAGTTGTACCTTTCTTTGGATAAATGAGAACTGGAAATGTAGCAGTGTTTCTCATTTTTGTACTTGCTGGATGTATTTTTAAATAATACACTCTTTTTTTTGCTGATATCTCTTAACTAAGTGGTGCATGATGTAGTTAAGAACTGATGCCACTCTATTAAATGGTGACCTACTACCCCTTATTGTCCACACAGACAACGCAAACCAGACATTTCATCAGTTCTGCACCATTTTGACATGCTAATTTGGCTCACCAGAAGCGTTCTTTAAAAGACTGTCTCTTTACACAATGTGACAAAAGCGCTAGGAGCAGAATTGTGTGCTTCAGCAGAACGTCAAGCTGCGCAAGTTGATTATTTGGATTGTAACAAGGAAATGCTCTGTGGGTTTTTGTTGTAAAGTTCAGAAATCTTTAAGAGGGATAGACATCATTATAGAGCTTAATTCATGTGAATGTTTATGTGTATACTGTGCACACTGAATACATTACCAAGCTTGCTTAGGTCTAGTGTTTGCATCTAATAAAAGACAGTTTGTTTAGACTCTGTAAACAATTTGGTTGGTCCACATCTTTTGAGACACTAACTCAGCCTCCATTCATTCAACATGGTTCTAACCGCCTGAAGCAGTATTGGCAGATTTTCCAGGGATTTTCTTTAGTCGGTAAACAACTCGCATCTTCTTAACGCCTTTAAATGTTATTTACTAACTAACTGGGAATGAGAAATTTAATAAATAAAAGTCCTACTGATTGCACCTTTAAAGGAAAATTGCTATGCACCCCTATTATGAAATATTATTGCAGTTATAATGGAACAGTTTTCAATAGATGTTTTTCAGATCCCCCCACTCAATGAGTTTGTGTTTTTAGAATGAGGGCTCACCAGGAAAATGCTTTTTATACCTACCTAATCATGTCTTCATGTACAATCTTTGCCAGATATCACCCTCTATGACAGACCTGTGCCTATGTGTGACAGTGCAGCTGATGGGAAGGGATAGAAATTTAATATTTGATATTTGGCCTCAGTTGTGTGATCTCCCTCATCTCAAGTCTTCACAAGCTGCTTTTTTAAAAAAAAAAAAAAAAAAAGAGAGAGAGAGAGAAGGAGATCAGGGAGCTGGGAAGGACGTGCAGTGAAATTCCAACCAGTCTGATGAAAGAGAATCTAATGAATCAAATCCAATCCTATTAGTTCCAGCCCACATCTCAACACTGAGGCTTTCTGAGCGCTAATGGATGGATGGATAGATAGATAGATGGAGCAATGGTTGGATAGAGAAATAAGGGTATGAATGGAGCTCTACATTGATTTGAGAGTTATTCCAACAGAATCATTAAATGAATAATTTAAGAATCATTAAAATATTATTCCTGCAATTGATTGCCAGATCAAGACTTCATAATTTGTGTTTGGTGTGCACATATCTGTTAACAGCATAGTAATATCAGATGAAAACACACAGTGCTGATCAGCAGTATAACCTCCACCTCTAGTCATTTCAGGTTCTTGCATAGATAATGTTTCTTCTACCATCTTTCTTTCTGTTTCTTTCTCTCTCCACACCTTAAGTCTCAGTTGGTTTTCAAGCTGGTTGTGACTCTCTCCTCTCTCCAGGGAGTGGGAAAATGAGTCGAACAAAGCGAACAGGGCAGCAGCGCTCATTGGGAGTCTGAGCGGGAGCTTTTGTGGTGCAGCCAGCTGGACATACAAAGAGACGTGAGAGAGAGACAGAGAAAAGGAAACTGAGGGAAATGGAGATCCAGGGCTAGAGAGGTGTTAGCCTAGGATGTGGGTGTGGGTACTGGGGTTCGGGGTAGGAGAGTAGAAGTGGGATAGCGAGAGGGATATAGAAAAGGGGAGGGTAAGGTGGGAGGGGGAGAGGAGTTGATGCTCTTTTGTGATCCACTCAAGCAGAACTCCTGCTCCCTCCTCCTCCTTTTGCTTTTGCTCCTGCCCCCTTTTCTTGGCATGTCAGTGACCTTTTAGTCCTAATCCTAACCCTGAGAATCCGTAGCTATGGATCTCACATTGAGGGCTAAGAGAGCAGATCTAGGATAAGTTCTTATTATCCTGCTGTATTGAGCAGTTCTGTAAGTTACTCTGGATAAGGACATCTGCCAAATGCTGTAAATGTAAAATAAAAAATAAAAAAAGTTACTTAAGATATGTAATAATAACAACCTAAACAATTACATGATTATTGTTGTTGTTGTTTAAATAATATAATATACAGTATTATTAGTAGTAGTAGTAGTACTAGCAGTAGAAATGTTTACTAAAATGTAACTGTGCCCTATTCTTAAACATTTCTATCCTTTTATAAGTGGACTTGTTCAGATAAAATTCTCACTTTTACTCATGAAATTGTGTGGCTTTATCCCAGTGGCTTGATTTTTATATGAATCTCTTAAATGTAAGTCGCTCTGGATAAGGGTGTCTGCCAAATGTCATAAATGTAGCACTAGTAGTAGTAGTAGTAGCTGTATAATGAACCTTTTTCTGTGTCTTACACTGTAGTCCTTGTTTTTATGCTATATCGTAATACTGCTTGTGAGGAAGGGCTTTCTCAGGAATCTCTCAAAAGATAAAGAGTGACAAAACTTCCTCTAATTCATCAGAGTCATTTTATTTCAGAGCTTAGTTGAAGTTTACTGTTAATGTGTACAAGGCCACATTAACAGTAAACACGTTTTGCAAGGGTGGGGAAGGTTTAAGTGCAGCATTCTCAAGCCGAGATTAATTTAGTGGCATTCCTTCACTTAAAGCTGAAGGCATGGTCATGTAATGGTTACCCAGGCAATGGCTGATGTATTTTTGGCAATACAAGTGTGGATTTTCTCACTGCCTCTCAGTCCTGCACCATTACTCCTTTTGTGTGAGGCCTTGAGGTGCTGTCACAGCCTCATGCACCTCCCATCTTCAACCCCCAATTCTTTCTATCTTTCTCCCTCTCTTTCCACAGAGGGGATTATCTCAAAGGCCCAACTCCTGGCCTTGTTTGATGGGTCAGTGCAGGCAGCTACAGTATAGACCCTCTCTGCCCAGTCCTGATGTCCTGAGGTAGCTTGAAGCGTGGCGTTTGACATTTTTAACAGGGATGTGGTGCTCCGTGTAGAGCTGAATGAAAGGGTCGCCATGGTTGAGGCAATGATAGGTGTGGTCAATGTAGAAATTGTGGTCAATGCAAAAATATTTGAATAGAAAGCCATGTTCTATTAGTTTAAGTGGGCTTGTTCAGATAAAAAAAATATTTTTTCTCATGTAATTGTATGGCTTTATCCCAGTGGCTTGATTTTTCTTAAATGAAATGCAGTTTCTCAGTCTGTGACCTGATACATTCTTAGAAATAAATGTAAAAAAAAAAAAAAAGGTTCAATCTAGCTCCATTGTCATGTAAGGAAGTTGAGGACGGATACAAATGCAGATAAGAGTTTTACTATAGGAGATATAAGCAGACAAATCCAAATCATGAAACAATAGCATGGTCAAAACAGGCAAATGATCAGGTGATCAGCAAACAGGATAAACTAGACAAGACTCAAATAATGAGGACGAGAACCAGATCAAAACCATGAAACATAAAGTCTTGGTACACGAAAGAAACTATGGCAACTGAGAGTAATACTTCGCAAGTCATTGTGTTGAAACAGTCTCTATATACTGTGGGGTGAGTGTGTGTGAGATTGGTAACAGGTGTGTGATTAGAACTCCAGAGAAGGTGAACATGTGCATGTGTGGGAAGTGTAGTCCTCTTCAGCAATGTTTGTAGTTCGTGGTAGTTCGGGAAGCAAAGCAGACTCTTGGCTGCAACGGGAGGTGGAGAAACTTGCTCAGCTGAACAAGAAGGTTGAGTGGCATCCTCAGCTGTATAGGGATGCTGAGCAGTGTCCTCAGTCCCGCAGAGAGGCTGAGTGTCATTCTTCATTGACTTTGCAGGCTGAACTAGGTTGGCTGTGTCAGCAGACTCAGGTGTACGCAGAGCTTGGTTGGCCATGTCGTCAGTCTCAACCATGAGCATAACTTGGTTGGTCGTGATGTCCGCGTGACGTCCGCTTCAGGCGTGAGCATACCTTCGTTGGCCGTGACGTTGTCTTCAGGTGTGAGCAGAACTTGGTTGGCCGTGATGTTGGCTACAGGCGTGAGCAGAACTTGGTTGGCCGTGACGTCGGCTTATGGCGTGAGCAGAACTTGGTTGGCCATGACGTCGGCTTCAGGCGTGAGCAGAACTTGGTTTTCCGTGTCAGCAGACTTGGGCGTGAGCAGAACTTGGTTGTCTGTGTCAGCAGACTGGGGAGTGAGGAGAACTTGGTTGTCTGTGTCAGCAGACTCGGGCGTGAGCAGAACTTGGTTGTCCATGTCAGCGACCATGGACAGGAACTTGGCGTGGAAGGTCACCTTGTCGACCTTGGACAGGAACTTGGCTTGAGAGGCCATCTCTTCGACCTCGAACAGAAACTTGGCTTGGGAGACTGTCTCTTCAACCTCAGACAGGAACTTGGCTTGAGAGGCCATCTTTTCG
The DNA here is from genome assembly GCF_001660625.3 of Ictalurus punctatus. Classification (NCBI taxonomy): domain Eukaryota; kingdom Metazoa; phylum Chordata; class Actinopteri; order Siluriformes; family Ictaluridae; genus Ictalurus; species Ictalurus punctatus. Next base: position 13,984,121 of record NC_030431.2, on the reverse strand, counting down.
ACCTCGGACAGGTACTTGGCTTGAGAGGCCGTCTCTTCGACCTCAGACAGGTACTTGGCTTGAGAGGCCGTCTCTTCGACCTCAGACAGGAACTTGGCTTGAGAGGCCGTCTCTTCGACCTCAGACTGGAGCCTGACTTTATGCTGGAACTCTGGAGATGAGACAACCTCATAGGTCTCAAGCTGGAGCTCTGGGGAGGAGGTTGCCACATTGACCTCCAACTGGGGCTCTGGAGCTGAGGTCGCCATGTTGATCTCCAGCTGGAGCTCTGCAGGTGAGACCACCTTGTGGGTCTCAGGTTGGAGCTCTGGTGATGAGGTCACCACGCTGAACTCTGACTGGAGCTCTCTGGGTGAGACCACCTTGTGAGTCTCAGGTTGGAGCTCTGCTCTTGCTCTCTTGTGGAGCCGTTTGTTGGCATGCCATCTGCCCTTGAACCATTCCTGTGAGCAGAAATATGATCCAGGTATCCCAAGATTACTGCATGTATGACACTGTAGGGTGGCTTCTTTATGGCAGCCCTCAGTCTTGCATGCCTGTATCACCCTTACTGCTGCCCTGTCGGCCTGGTGCTGGAGCTGAAGTGTGGAGGCGGAGCTGTCGAGCCACTCATAAAAGGTGTGGAATGGCAAGTCAGGCTTGCTCGTCACACTGGCTCCCCTCAAAAGTTGATCCAGGTTGTAGCTCTGCCCTGGACGCCCAAACTTCTTCATAAATAGTTCCGCAAACTGAGTTACATTATTGAGGGCACTTGACCCTGTACTGGCCAGATGCATTACCCAGTCACAGGCTGGGCCATAAAAGCCAGGACACAATGAACCCGAGCCACTGCCTCTTGTCTAGCTTGGGGTTCACCTGGCTCGAAAAGTATGTTTGGCAGTGGAACATGAACTGCCTTGGGTAGCCGCCCAGTCCATCCACTGAGGAAACTGGACTGACATGAACGGTGGCCAGACATTCCTATGTACACTGGTGTGATGCTCCCGTCGCTCTCCTGCTTCATCCATAGTAGGCAAAGTATTCCGTCACATAATGAGGTTGTGGATGGATACAAATGCAGATAAGAGTTTTATTATAGGAGATATAGGCAGACAAATCCAAATCATGAAACAATAGCGTGGTCAAAACAGGCAAATGGTCAGGCGATCAGCAAACAGGATAAACTAGACAAAGACAAGACTCAAATAGAAAACCAGATCAAAACCATGAAACATAAAGCTAGGAATAAAGGCTTGGTACATGACAGAGACTATTGCAACTGAGTGTAATACCTCGAAAAGTCTCTATATACTGTGGGGTGAGTGTGTGTGAGATTGGTAACAGGTGTATGATTAGAACTCCGGAGAAGGTGAACGTGTGCATGTGTGGGAAGTGTAGTCCTCTTCAGCCATGTTTGTAGTTTGTGGTGCATCCTGGGAAATGGAGTCACTGGTTTGCTGTGATATGACAACCATACATTTATTTTGTTTGTCCCTCTGGACAACTCATAGAACTTTTCTGTATGAGAAATGGTCAAAAGAAAATCTTTTAAATTATAATATATTTATTACATATTTAGAAATATTTTGCATCATTTTACTACAGATTTACTACATAATCTATTTGTCATTCGATACAAGTGTTCCAGTGCTTAAAAAGTGTCTGGATTCCGCTAGAAAAAATTCTTCCAGTTGCAAGGGCTTTCCAGCCAGTACTCCTGTAATGGTCCCAAAACATGGAAATCACTCAGAGTAAGATATGAAGAATATGATGGATGTTGAAGACACATTGCAATGTGCAGTGTGATGTGCTGCAACAAAACACCAGTATGCAAAGGTCCAGGCCATTTTGGCTGGCTTGTGCAGTTCATAACCAATTTAGCGGAGTTTTTTTGTGATTGTTGCGGCCAAGAATGCTTGATTTTGCGGTGTCTTTTTTAAAAAATTTGCAGTGCAATATGTAGTTTTTTGTGCTTTTTTGTGGAAAAATACTTGAATTGGTGGAATTGCAATTGCAGAAATTTCTTTTGCAGTGATGTTTTTTGGTAAATGAGACCTTTTAGCCGTACTCGTGTTCGACACACATGAATCGACAAGGGATTTGGCAGAATGCGCGTTGTGATGATGTCACATGATGCATCTTGGCCCAACTCTGTGGTAATATTGAAAAATTTGAAAAAGCTCCTGCTAATATTGTGGCATTTCCTTGATTTTACATTAAGTTCTGCAATCACAAAATCGGAAAAACCCTGGAGGGACTGATTGATAGTCATAGATAATTCCTTATGAGATCCAAATGTGTAGCACTGGTGACATTGGTACCCAGTTAATTTATGTTGCAATTTTAAGGTTTTTATTTGACTCACACTTGTAGAATCTTGCCCTTTAGAAAGCTAGCCCCATTAACCAACTACGACTTGAGGAGAGTGTATTGTTCAGAACTTTGATATACTGTATATTGTAATGTTATTTCATTCTTTGCTCATACAATGTATGAGCTCAAGGTTCATAATTTCCACATGTCCAGGCCAATCAAAGTATAATATCTGTATACAGCTAAGGTTCACAGCAAGATGTGTGGGGTCTCTAGCCTAAAATTAGTTAGGCAGTTGTGTGGTTTCAGCCCAGAACAGGTCAGGACTGTTGCCCAGCATGGTACTTGTGTTCACAGTGAAGCGAATCAGCGAGCCTGGAGAGAGTGACACTGGGTCTGTCTATATGAGACTAATCGCTTTTTCCCTTCTGTTTGATTCTGACCACTCAGCCACGATGATGTTTGAACCCCATACTGTGTGAACAGGCAAGAACAAATTTCTCCTGGCTCTTTGTGCCCAGGGCAAACTCTTTCCAAACTGTTTCGCCACTGATGGGGTTGGCAGGAAAAAAATGCCTCCTTTATGCCTTTTTTCAAGCACGTCTTTCCCTCAGAAATCAAAAGCCACAACATTCCTGCTGTCAGATTAATTGATATGTTTGGGATGAAAATTAAATGGTATTCACTTATGGTGAAACAACTTCTACTTAACAAGTGAAAATGTTCCAGTTGTATTAGCGATTTTGATTGCTCAGCTCAACGTTTTCATTGCCCTGAGAAGATAAAAGGCAAGTTTGAGATCGAAAAATAGTCTGGAAACTCTGAATGGGTCACAACAAAAGGGGTGCCTTTCAGACTAGGCAAGCCACTAAAGCCATTTGGGAAGGTCAGTTTTGTTTGAAAACACTCCCTCTTGGCCTCTCTATAGCTTTTCTGAGTAAGTGGTAAGCCCTCAGAACGAAGTAACAGGAGTGTGTCAACTTGCTCAAGATGAAGTGTATGGGCATGATGCATTTTTCTGGCCATTTGATGTTTTGAGAGAGAAAGAATGTTTGTTGTAGATTTGTCACTTGATTTTGACACATGATTAATTAAACTGATGTTCATCAGTAAAGGGCCCATCCTCCCTCTTTTGCTTTGCATCGCCTATCATACACCCTCCCATCCCCTTCTGGCCCCACATCCCAGCCTTGTTCTATATCTGTGGGACGTGCAGAACGAATGACACAGATGTTGTTGGACGAGACAGCACCCCGTCCCTCTCCTCCTCTCCTCCTTGCTCCCAGCATGGGGTCTCAAACTTGTTTTTCAATCATTGTGTCCTCCAACTTCTTTTCCAAAAGAACAGAGAACAGAGAGGAGAGAAAGAGGGGGAGAGGGCGTGAGGGAGGGAAAGTGAAAAAAGCACTGGTGGAACATAAAGAAAATTCTTTATAACAATCCCCAAATAACTTAGCACAGGTCTGCTGGTAGCGATCAGCTAAGCTTGATTTAGGTTTGACCCCCACTGGGATGGCACTGTAGGGAAAAACTGAGCACTGAGAGACCAGAAAAGACAAGCATTTCAGTTCGGATCTTTTCCATGTGAAGATGCAGCTCTCAGCATGGCTGCTCTGTCTGGCATTCCTGTGCACCTGCTTGGTGCAAGCGTCAGGTCACTGCAAGTGCCACTGCACGTGTTTACCCGAGGACCAGCAGCTACAGGTGGCTAAGAGGTCAGAGAGGGCAGAGGGCAAAGGAAATTATCGTCATCGCCTGGCACATGCACATCCATCACGCAGAGACAGGGGTCACCGCAGAAAAGGTAAAATCTGAACCACAATCTGTTACTTATCTGCTTCTAATCAGGGTTCTGGAAGCAGTGTCTTGTGATTTCGTCCACTGTGTGATAAAGTAAGATGAAGAATGTTTCATGGAATTATGAAGCTGTGTGCTTTAGACAGTATTCCGTTGTTGCTCATCATAATACGAAGATTGAAAAGATGATCAGTTATGCATGGATTACGCTCTGCTTGGTTGTTTCTACTCCGGATAAATTCCATTTTCCAATCTTTGTCAAGAATGTCACGGCTATGTTCATACAACAGCTTTGAGGGGAACACTTGTTGTGTGTCAGCATGGGGGTAGTGCATGAAATCAATGCTACTTGTTAAACTCTTTTTCATGAGATTTTTTTTTTTTTGCTTGATGCCTCGGAGTTACTATATTAGAGACATTGTAGTGGCTAGCATAGCTCAATTACAAACATTATACTGTAGAAAATTTCTCTGTTGATGCTGTTGAGAATCTGTTTTCTATATTATAATACATTTAGAAATTATTATTATTATTGTTATTATTTTTTCAGGTTTATTATTATTATTATTATTATTATACATTTATAATTTTTTTTTTTTCAGGTTTAGTGTTTGAATGGATTGGGGGTGTGAGGATACATATTGAAGATGGGAATATACCAATTAAATCTGAAAATTGATGGTACAGTGAATACAACTGGACCATTTTCAGACATAATGTACTGCAGTTGTTTCCTTTTTTGGCAAATATTCATCAGTAGACATTTTTAAATGATAAAATAGCATATTCATTAATATTGTTGAACATTAGATTTTTAGTTAAGCTATTATGTTTTACCTCTTAACCCATAAGAATCAGTCAATTTGTCTTTGTTTCCTTTTTTCATGTATTAAACATTAATTATACCCATATTAGAGTCAACTTGGAAGGCTTTTGTCTGACCTGTATCATCTTTCTTAAGATCACAAAAAGTGGCAAAAATACTTTCAAACAGATTATGTAGTACTGGTAGCAGTTCAATTAATTTTATTGTATACAGTACTAAAGATAAAATAAATTGATACATGGTAAATACAAATAGTTTCAAAATAATTTATTAATCAAAATCAAATGTTATTTTTAATCATCACCAATTTAATTTGTGGTATTAGTTTGATTCTGGCTGGCTCAGAAGGCAAACGAGTAAATACATGTCTTTCATGAACAGTATGAAAGTTTACATTATGATTGAGTGCAGTTGATGTTCTATACATCAACTTACGATTCACTGTTCTGAATATATTATACTAACATTAAACAAGAATTTGAATTAAAGTGTTAATATATCAGCTTGGTTGCTCTTTGAGGCTCCTGCGTAAATAAATCTTCCTTCAGTCCATTTGGGACTCTTTCTCGTTCAGTGTTGCTCTTTTGTTGCTTCTGAAGGTCACGCAAAGTGCTGGCCATCGAGGCCATGATCTCTGGATCAATACACGTCTATCAATGAAGCTGAGGCCTTTCAGCTTACAATAGACAGCTCACTAAACACTTTTTTTTATTTAGGTCGTTCTCAAAGGAAAATTAACTGCATTGCCTATTTTTCTCTGACACTTTTTTGTGCTCTCTATTCTCTCACTCTATTCTCTCTCTCTCTCTCTCTTCTCCCTTGATCTTCTCAGAAACCATATTTACACCAGCTTTAAAGTAACTATGGCTTAAATGCATCAGATATAGTTTTACTACCTTAAATGTTTTCACTGAGGATGTCTCATAGATATTTTGATAAAGTTTATTAAAATCAACAATTCAGAGTGTTCTTTCTGAACAAATGTAATAAATGTAATACACCGTTTAATATAATAAATACACTGTGTATTTAGGTTTTAAAAAATACTTTAGACCACATCTAAGGCAGTAACATAATGTTAAACATGACATAATAGCACAATGACAAATGGAGTGTATTATTATTATTATTATTATTATTATTATTATTATTATAGAAGTAATCATTGAGATTTATATTTTTTATACTTTTTATCTTAATTTTATTTCAGTTATTTTCTAATTTTCTGCATTAAAGTCCTGTGGTGTTGTTTATTTATTTCTTTTTTCTTTTTTAAATAATTTGAACAGGCATAAATGTAGCTTACAATAATGCACAGCATACAGTAACTGTGATATGGGTCATCTCAGCCAGTGTTCAGGGAATCTGAGGTATTTCCACGTATTGTCTTGGTACTGAGACTTTTTGCTTTCCTGTTTTTGGTAAAGTACATGGCTGTTCTATGTTAGAAACCATGGGGAAAAGAAAAAAAAAAAAAAAAAAAAAAAAACCTCTTATGTACCTGCAATGAAATGAGGACCTCTGAGTCATAGTACTGATGGTAAATGGGTTTTAATTAAAGCACTTTTCTAACTAGTAACGCCCCTTTTGGCTTATGTTAACAACAACAACAAAAACATGTTTAGTTTGGGAACTATTAAAACAGCATGGGTGTTGAAAATATATAGTAAAAAAGTGTGGAGAACATTATAATATCAGTCTAAAATATTCTGCATATATAATATATACATTCACACAGTATATATACAGTATATATACTGTATACACACACACACACACACACAGACACACACAGACATACACATATATATTGATATTGCCAGTTAGTGTTAGCAAATTAACAATACTTACCACAACATAGCTACTATGACTTCTACGGAGGCAATGGAGACCTCATTTACAGTATATGAGTCTTTGCTTACTCCAGTGTATGAGTGAGGCAGGGCCAGGAACGCTCACCCTCAAGCATCAACTGCAACTGTGTTATCCCGAGTCAGGCACATACAGACAGGTAGGTACAGGGGAGCATTTACTACAATGTGTAGCACGAGAACGTCGAATTGGTGTTATTCTTGTCGCTTTTTCCCCTACATTGATGAACTTTATTGGGTGCTTTAAACTGAAATAAAACCAATAATGTACTATTGATGTCAGTAATGTATACAGGAAATGTCTCCAAAACAAATATTCAAATATTTCCATCTGTGTATCGTGGTTTCGGGGATTTTGTTTTAATTAATTGCAAGAAAGCTTAGACGAGGTGGAAATGAATATTTTAAATAAACAAATATCAATAAAACCGCCCCAGTATATCGGAATGAAACCCTGAATAAACGCTGTGGTATGTGAGGAGACTGCTAGTAGGCTCCATGGCTGTGATGTCAGCTGCGCTCGCGCCCTGTGTGGGGAGTGTCCCAGATCCGGATGGCGCTATGTTTAACAGCACAGCTGGAGAGAGACAGTGAGAGAGAGAGAGAGAGAGAGAGAGAGAGAGAGAGAGAGAGAGAGACTTTTCGACCTATTAACGGACTTAAGAGTGTTTTCCCCATTGTCGATTGGACTTTTATAAACCTAATATATTTAGCGTATCACCTGTGTAAAAGTTTCCTACTGCTGCTACCGGAACTTGGTTATAGGAGACAGCGATGCAGTAAATCTTTGTTGAACTTCATTTTTCCGGTTAGCGCGTGAATAGAGCAGCGCCGATGTTCAGGATTTACCTGCTTGCTGCACTGCTTCATTACCTTCAAGGTGAGCAGAGAGTGTTTTATGACTAAATGTATTGTTCAGGAGCGACACAATGTGCTAGTAAGGCTCTATAACGTATAACTATAATGGCTGAACTAATGGCAAGTTTTCGAAGGGAAGTTCAGTGTCCACTTTATGCTGTAGTATAAAGTTAATTGAATGTATAGGTATCTCAGTGTGCATGGGATTGATTGCTTTACCAAAATAACCACCCTGCTGAAAAAAAAACAACAACAATAGAAACCATCACAGAAATTCTAATGGTTTCCATTACAAATACTATTACAAACCGACAACTAACCATTAAAACCATTACCATTATCGGTCCTTAATGGAATCCATTTGATATAGTATGCCACCAATAGAAGGCAACAAATGACCAGTAGAAACCCACAGGGACCATTACAGTTTCCATTAAAACCAATACAATTCCCATTATAACCGTTAAAACCATTACAAATACTATGAGTGTTTCTATTAGTTTCACTATAGTGTTAGGGTAAGGTTAGGGTCACATGGCAGAAAGAACATATCATCTGATTTTAATCAGATATTTGTGTTGTTGTTTGTGTTGTCGAACTCTCATTTTTCTATATGCCTATTAATTAATAATAATATTATTATATCTATTATATTGCCAATTATTATATTTTGTTATTTTATAGTATGCACTCATGTCCAATCCCATTTGGTCCATTGTTTTCTTGAAAATCCTGCATTCCATAAAATAGACATCAAAGTTGTAGATCATTTAGTTCAGGAAATTCCATTTACAAGACAATAGAAACTTTTTTTATAGTTGATGATAGTTGTATCACATTCCAAGAATGTATCACATTCCAGTCTACATTGTTAAGCTGCTTACACTTCTCTAGTCAACGGAAGTTGGCTGAAGACACGTGTTTAATCGATACATACTTAAGATACAATAAAATACTAGGAAAAAGTTGTGCTGGCAGATAATAGCTGGCAAAACTCAGTCAAGTGTGTCGCTTTGTTTCAAGCATGCACTCCCATACTGACGTGATTGTTGTGTTTTGGTGGTGGGTATAAAGGGGTCATTGTAAAAGGCCAGTAATAGCAGGGTCTGTGCTGGAGGGCTCTCTGCACAGGTGATGGATATCCTGCTAGTTCCTGATTGTGTTTGTAAATGAAGGCCTTTTGTTCCTCACAAAAAAACTGACTGCTCTTCAAATCCTCACAGGAAACCCGTTTCCTCACCGAGTGGTCTTCAGCGGCAGGCATGTGACACAAGAGTTACGATGCCATCCAAGAATAGAAGTTGTTTATTTATGTTGGCTTAGGTGTCGCTTGACCTCTGGCTCCAAAGTTGTCTTAATTCTTAAAGGAAGATAGTTTTGAGTCCATACAATTTTGTCAATCCTCAAGGAGACAGTTGGCTTTTGGGTTAATGACCTTGATCATGAGGCCACTGGTGGAAGTCTAGCACTTGTGAAAGTTGAACACATAACTTTACAGGCACAAGCACAGAAAATTCACAACATGAGTTATTTATGACTTTAGTATCTAGATAATAACCTAGATATACAGTTGTGGCCAAACGTTTCATACCCCTTGCAGAATCTGCTAAACCTTAATACTGTTAACAAAATAAGAGGGATCAAAAAAAGTCCCTCAGTGTGAATCTCAACATCATATAGCCACTGTTGGATAGCAGATTCTGCAAGGGGTATGCAAACCTTTGGACACAACTGTAGCAGGGATCTTTCAGTAACACCTTGATCTAGATGATTGATTTGATTTCTTTTGAATGGGCTTTAAACCAATTGTAGTTTTGTTTAAGATGAAAGGACTCTACAAAGGAATCTACAAATAACTTAATCTTCTCATGTTTTTTTTTTTTAGGTTCCAGACTGCGTTCTGATGAAGCTTCTCCCCGGATAGTGCATCATCCGTCTGATGTGGTGGTGCGTGTTGGGAGTCCTGCCACACTTTCCTGCCGAGCTGAAGGAACCCCAGAACCATCCATCCAGTGGCTCCGCAATGGCATCCCTCTGGAGCCTGAGAAGATGGAGGGTCAGTCACGGCCCATCATCCTGCCTGAGGGTAGCCTCTTCTTCCTCAGTGTGGTGACTGGGAAGAAGAGCCAGTCTCATGAAGCAGTGTATTCCTGCCTAGCTCGAAACAGTGCAGGCACTGCAATCAGCAGGAATGCCTCTCTGCACATTGCAGGTAATAAAGTCTGTTGCTTTATTTCTATTTAATGCTTATAGCATATCAGCTTTTGCGTAGTGTGGTTGTGACCTAGATGAGTGACAACCTTCTTAAGACAAAAAGCTTTTTTTTGTTGTGCTCTTACTATGATGCCTCACTGTCTACGAGTCTATAGTCCATTTCCATGCTCATGTGCTTAATAGAGACAGACAGAAATCGATGAGCTGGAGCAGTATCATTTACTATCCAAACAGGCTTAAAGCTTAGAGTCAGAATTGGCCAGAGGATGCGGAAGCCTCAGAAGATCATCAGTGAGATTAGTCAGGGTCAGATGTCAAAGTTTGCCCTCCTCCCTCAAACAAACACTGCAGTAATTGAGCAGTAACAGCACGTTGTGTTTGGAGCTCAAACATGCAGCTGCTCAGTGCATTCCACAGTACAGACTCGACTGAGACATCAGAGCGGCATTCACTGCTAAAATATCAGAGCTAGTAAAGTGCAGTAGGTGTTTATTTTCTACTAGTGAATTTTGCAATCGCAGAAATGAACACAAAATCAAGCAAACTCTTCAATGCTCTTTTTTTCTCAAATTTTTTATTGAATAAAAACAGAAGACAGACACAATATTTGAAACAACAATCAGAAACATGTCTTTTCAGAATTTTTTAAAACCTTTTACAACAGAGAGAAGAAGAAAACATTACTCAGTAAATAAGTATATAGAACTCGACAGTATTCGGAGGAGCCTGCAATTTTTCAAAATCACCACAGGTTTTCTGCATAGTTGGGCCAACATGCATCATGTGACGTCATTACAATGTGCATTCAGCCAAGGCCCTCTTTGATTCACATGTGCCGAGCACAAGTACAGCTAAACAACCTCATTTACCAACAAAAGACAAGTTCGTGCAATTGCAATTTTGCAAATTCAAGTAGTTTTATGCAACAAAAAAAAAGCATAAAAATTAGCTAATTTTGAAGTCCCAGGAAGATCAAGCATTTTTGGCCGCAGCAATTGGAAAAAAAATCCTGTACTGACTGGGTAACACTACCACTTTTTTATTTTATCTTAAGCTATATATTGTAATGAAAGCCCATTTGACATTTGCCCAATGAGTATGATTTCTAATAGGCTGGTAGGTGGTATAAAATTAATTTGGACGTAACATTCTATCCTGCTTGATACCTAAAACATGTACATTTCTTTATAAGAGATGTTAATGGGTTTGTTTTAATTCGAAGTTCTGCGTGAAGAGTTTCATGTGCAGCCCGGGGATGTGGAGGCAGCTGCAGGTGAGGTGGCAATGATGAACTGCAGCCCACCGGTGGGACATCCTGAACCTAACATCACCTGGAGGAAAGATGGCATCCTCATCAACACCACAGATGAACACTACACTGTGAGACTTGATTTGCTGAGTCGAGTGCAAAGACCCCGTTTGTTTACTAATCAACCTAAAGTGTAGAAGGAAGATGACTAACAAACCATGCCATGGCAATTTTGCTGTTATAGTTCAATATCTGTAATTTCTGAAGTACAGCAGAGCAAAGCTATTTGGTGATTATGCCACATTCTTGTCATTCTTTATTGCTCAGGAGCTTAATGGGAAGTTGATAATAGCTCCGGCCCGGAAACAGGACTCCGGAGTGTACATCTGTGTGGCCTCAAACATCGTTGGAGTCAGAGAAAGCAGAGCAGCCAGGTTAACAGTTCTAGGTGAGCAATGTTGATATACAGTTACACTGCAGTTACACTGCATCTTGTCCAAACAACCTTAATTATTAATGTACAGTAATTTGCACTAATATCTGGATACATTCATATACAGTAACTCAAAAAAGTGAGTACACCCCTCACATTTTTGTAAATATTTGATTATATCTTTTCATGTGACAACACTGAAGAAATGACACTTTGCTACAATGTAAAGTAGTGAGTGTACAGCTTGTATAACAGTGTCAATTTGCTGTCCCCTAAAAATAACTCAACATACAGCCATTAATGTCTAAACCGCTGGCAACAAAAGTGAGTACACCCCTAAGTGGAAATGTCCAAATTGGGCCCAATTAGCCATTTTCCCTCCTGGGTGTCATGTGACCTGTTAGTGTTACAAGGTCTCAGGTGTGAATGAGGAGCAGGTGTGTTAAATTTGGTGTACTTGCTCTCACACTTCCTCACACTGGTCACTGGAAGTTCAACATGGCACCTCATGGCAAAGAACTCTCTGAGGATCTAAAAAAAAGAATTGTTGCTCTACATAAAGATGGCCCAGGCTATAACAATATTGCCAAGACCCTGACACTGAGCTGCAGCACGGTGGCCAAGACCATACAGCGGTTTAACAAGACAGGTTCCACTCAGAACAGGCCTCGCCATGGTCGACCAAAGAAGTTGAGGGCACATGCTCAGCGTCATCTCCAGAGGTTGTCTTTGGGAAATAGACGTATGAGTGCTGCCAGCATTGCTGCAGAGGTTGAAGGGGTGACCTGTATTAGACTATACGCCACACACTGCATCAAATTGGTCTGCATGGCTGTCATCCCAGAAGGAAGCCTTTTCTAAAGATAATGCACAATAAAGCCCACAAACAGTTTGATGAAGACAAGCAGACTAAGGACATGGATTACTGGAACCATGTCCTGTGGTCTGATGAGACCAAGATAAACTTATTTGGTTCAGATGGTGTCAAGCGTGTGTGGCGGCTACCAGGTGAGGAGTACAAGGACAAGTGGGTCTTGCCTACAGTCAAGCATGGTGGTGGGAGTGTCATGGTCTGGGGCTGCATGAGTGCTGCCGGCACTGGGGAGCTACGGTTCATTGAGGGAACCATGAATGCCAATATGTACTGTGACATACTGAAGCAGAGCATGATCCCCTCCCTTCGGAGACTGGGCCGCAGGGCAGTATTCCAGCATGATAACGACCTCAAACACACATCCAAGACAACCACTGCCTTGCTAAAGAAGCTGAGGGTGAAGGTGATGGACTGGCCAAGCATGTCTTCAGACCTAAACCCTATTGCGCATCTGTGGGGCATCCTCAAACGGAACGTGGAGGAGCACAAGGTCTCTAACATCCACCAGCTCCGTGATGTCGTCATGGAGGAGTGGAAGAGGACTATAGTGGCAACCTGTGAAGCTCTGGTGAACTCCATGCCCAAGAGGGTTAAGGCAGTGCTGGAAAATAATGGTGACCACACAAAATATTGACACTTTGGGCCCAATTTGGACATTTTCACTTAGGGGTGTACTCACATTTGTTGCCAGCAGTTTAGATATTAACGGCTGTGTGTTGAGTTATTTTTAGGGGACAGCAAATTTACACTGTTATACAAGCTGTACACTCAATACTTCACATTGTAGCAAAGTGTCATTTCTTCATTGTAGTCACATGACAATATATATAATCAAATATTTACAAAAATGTGAGGGGTGTACTCACTTTTGTGACATACTGTACATCATACATACTTGATACCCTGCCTGAAATGTTTTGGTACGAACTATAGTAAAAATATAATTATACAGGCTAAATTAACAGCTTTAAAGATACAGTATTGACCGTGTACCTGAAGTAGTTTAGGGTTTATTTTGTTAAATGGGGTCTGTGGTATGTGAATGCTAGTTAAATTAATGTAAGATCTGAGGTGAACATAATTTTTAAGCAAAGTTAGCTTTGTACTTCCATCTGTTATGTTGTCACTAGGCCGACGTGACTCATTAATTACATGGTATGCAGTCAACTTTAAAACGGAGGATTCTAATAAGAGCATTTTGGCCAGACAGCAGGGTTGCCTGATCTGCAAGTTGATTTAATTTTAATTTGCAGGTTTAAAAAAAACAAAAAAACCTACTGATAGTGAACTACTAGCTTCCTTTCCATACTTCCTCCAGATCTGAATCTATAGCCAATTCCAGAGAAATTCCACACAATTCCAATCGATGTGTTTATAGACAATTAAAATGCAGTACTTACCACACATCTACTGGAGTATGAAGAACTAGTTTCTATTTCCTTAGCAATAAAAACTGAGGTGGTAAAAGTACCCAAATTCTTTGCTCAGGCAAAAACAATTAATTTCTTATCTAAATAAATGAAAGTAAATTTGATTCAAGAACAGATTCAAATTCTTCACCAATATTACATTAGAAAAGCATAAACTCTACTAAAATTATGAAAGTAAAAATAGGTGAAAGAAGGTGTCTGCTGGAAATCACACACCGCTTAAAGCCCCTTTCACCAAGGAACCAAGGAACTTGAAAAGCATTAGCTAACTAATGTCACGACACGGGAGGTGAGGCAGAAGCAGGTGCAGATCAACGTCTTTATTTTCATGCAGCAGACAAAACACAGGAAACCCGGTCTATACTGAACAAGATTAACTAGGTTAAACATGGAACCAAAGTCTAGGCATGGAACGAGGGCAGGACATGGAAATAAGACTACTTAGCATATGTAACGCATTCACTATCATTTTCAAGTATACGGGTAATACTGCGTGAAGTGCACAGCAACACAATAACCAACATAATCACCCTAAACATAAAGTACAGACAGCTGGAACCAATAATGAGACACCCTCGAACATAAACCAATACCGGAACAGGAATAGAACAGAACCAAAACAAAGACACGTGTCAGTATACTAGAGTTCAGTCCCTTGCACGCGCACTCTCTGAAGCATAACAAAACCCCACTCCAAAGGCGCAACTTCCGGAGCGCCAACGAGCACCCCCCTCCAACAGCAAGTCCGGTTCCCCTGTGTGAGCTATCTCGCAATGCATTGGAAAACAAGGTGGCCTTCGCCGGGCTGTAGACAGGCGGAGCACCACCCCCGGTGGGATTGAAATTCGGGGCGCCGTCCTCGGCGGGACTGGAAAGCTGGGCGCCGTCCTCAGCAGAACTGGAACGCTGGGCTACATCCCCAGCGGGGAAGGACAGCGGGACAGCTTCCTCGGCTGGGCAGGACAGTCGGACGGCTTCCTCAGCAGAACAGGGCAGCGGGACAGCTTCCTCCACAGGACAGGGCAGCGGGACAGCTTCCTCAGCAGGACTGGACAGTGGGACAGCTTCCTCAGCAGGACAGGGTGGCGGAACAACTTCCTCAGCAGGACAGGACAGTGGAACAGCTTCCTCAGCAGGACAGGACAGCGGGACAGCTTCCTCAGCAGGACAGGACAGTGGAACAGCTTCCTCAGCAGGACAGGGCAGCGGAACAGCTTTCTCGGTGGCAGAGATCTCCCCGCGGGTCTCTGGCTGGAGCTCTGAGGTCGCCCTGTTGACCTCAGGCGGAGGCTCCGTGGCTGCGACCTCCGGCTGTTTACATGGCGCAGTGTAGTCCCCCGGCAGCGGGAAACCCCAGTAATTCGGGTAGCTCTGCTGCCTGCATAGCGTAGTGTTGTTCCCCAGCGGCAGGAAGCCCATGTACTTTGTGTAGCTCGGCTGACTGCAGAGTGTAGGGTTGTTCCCCGGTGGCGAGAAGCCCCAGTAATCCGTGTAGCTCGGCTGCCCACGTAGCGTGGCGTAGTCCTCCGGCAGTGGGGGCAGGGGAAACTGCGCAGGTGGCGATGTG
Organism: Ictalurus punctatus; assembly: GCF_001660625.3. Lineage (NCBI taxonomy): Eukaryota > Metazoa > Chordata > Actinopteri > Siluriformes > Ictaluridae > Ictalurus > Ictalurus punctatus. The sequence continues at coordinate 13,968,710 of NC_030431.2, read as the reverse complement.
GCACGTGGCCCGGCTTGCTGCAGCGACTTCAGAAGGCGGTGGATCTGAGCAAGTTCTTCGTTTAGCTGTTTGCTCTGTTCCCAGAACGATCGACACCACTTCTCAAACTTGGCAGCTTTGGCGGAATTCATTTTGATCTGCTGCTTCCGCGTGGTAGGCACAGTATTATGTTGCACACCTCGTGTGTTATGACACGCGAGGTGAGGCAAAAGCAGGTGCAGATCAACGTCTTTATTTTCATGCAGCAGACAAAACACAGGAAACGCGGTCTATACTGAACAAGATTAACTAGGTTAAACATGGAACCAAAGTCTAGGCATGGAACGAGAGCAGGACATATATATAAGACTGCTTAGCATATGTAACGCATTCACTATCACTTTCAAGTATACGGGTAATATTGCGTGAAGCGCACAGCAACACAAGGGGTTTAAATAACCAACATAATCACCCTTAAGTACAGACAGCTGGAACCAATAATGAGACACCCTTGAACATAAACCAATACCGGAACAAGAAGAGAACAGAACCAAAACAAAGACACGTGTCCGTATACTAGAGTTCCGTCCCGTGCTACGCGCACTCTCTGAAGCCACGCCGCAGTGCCATCTGCCAGAGAGGGCGCAACAACCAACAGCAAATTCATTCTTAATCTCTCAAATGTTAGTTAGAATGATAATAGTAGTGGGTTTCATTCATACACTTTTGTGTAAACTTTTGAACAGCAAGATTGGTGTAAATTGTTTTAAATTTGTGTAAAAATCTTATTTTTCTCATTTAGTATTGCCCTTCAGAAGTTACATAACATATTTACATGTTACATTTACATTTACAACTTTAATGCATGTTTGTAAGAGTGAATAAACTTAGCACTGTGCTATTTTCTATTTTTTTTTTAAAGCACAATATTAAAGCAGGACATTAAAGTGACCTCCTGTGTTTCTGTTCTCCAGAGAAACCGGTGATACTACATGAACCACAGAACATTTCTGTGAGCATCGGAGAGTCTGCACATTTCTTCTGTGAGGCTAAGGGTGACCCGATGCCCATGGTGGAGTGGAGCAGAGAACAGGGGCCTTTACCCAATGGCAGGTTAGAGACACAGCATGTCAGTTCACACACTGAGTTCCGCTAGCATTTTGGTGGTACTTAAAATGAAACTTTTATTAGAGTTTTTAGACACATGGCAACAGACCCAGAAGTCTACGATGATACTCTTGCTGGTCAAACAGTTTTATAAGTCTTCTTTCTCTCTTGTGCATTGATATTAGGTATTTGGTTAATCCAGATCAGAGTCTTCAGATCCACTATGTGACGTTACAGGATGCAGGAAGGTACACCTGTACTGCGGTCAACGATGTAGGCGAGTCTAAAGCTAGTGCTCGGCTCTTTGTGGAAGGTAAATGTAGTCATCATAAACCATATTCTCTTTGCATGATGGTATTGCATGTATTGTACATATAGTACATTTACAATAAGATACCTGTTAAGGCTATCTGATTAACTTTTAGTATTATGTTATTTTGATTTCTCTGAAATTAATGGACTGGCAAGGCCAATTCTTTTGTTTTTGCTATATACTGAAGGCATTTTGGTTTGAGATCAAAATATGAATATGAGACAAAAGATCAGAATTTCAGCTTTCATTTCATGATATTTACATCTAGCAAAAGTATAGGCACTGATCATCTTAATGTAAATAACACTTAATATTGGGTTGCATATCCCTTGCTTGCATTAATTGCATGAAGCTGGTGACCCACTGACATTACCAAACTGTTGCATTCTTCTTCAGGCTTGTGCCAAAGATTCTTTCAGTTGTTGATTGTTACAGGGGGTTTCTCATTTCAGTCTCCTCTTCAGGAGGTGAAATGCTGCTCAGTTGGGTTAAGGTGTGAGTGATTGACTGTTCTTTGTTGTGTTGGCAGTGTGTTTTGGGTCATTGTCTTGCTGCATGATGAAGTTCCTCCTAATAGGATTAGATGCATTTCTCTATACACTGGCAGACAGAATGTTTCTGTAGACTTCTGATGAATGGTGGATTGTGATACATTCACCCATGCCCTGTGGAGGCTGTTGGTGATGACTGTTGTTTTTTAGTTTTTCTTCACAGCTCTCACAATGTTTCTTTCATCAACTGTTCTTGTTTTCCTTAGCCGTCCTGTTTGATGTCTGGTTGTTAGTACACCAATGGTTTTTTTCTTTTTCAGGTCATTCCATATTATTGTATTGGTTATACCCAGTGCTTGCGCAATGGCTCTTCCCTTTTTTCTTATCTTCAAAATTGCTTTTCTCCCATAGCCAGCTCTCAGGTCTTCATGTTGGTTTATCTTTTTTAATAACAAATACAGTTTTCATAGGTGAAACCCATGTCTCAAACCAACAGTAGACACTGAGAGTGATTTAATCACTGAGAGCTATTAATTGTACAATTATTAAAGCTATTTATTAAGCAATCACTCTAACAGGGCATACCTGGACAACAAGTAACACCTGTCAGTTACATGTTCCAATTTTTTTGATCCCTTGGAAAATGGGTGGGCTCAAAGTGGTTCAGTGCATCTAGATGTAAATATCAGGAAATTAAAACTGAAATTCTGATTTATCATCTCATATTCATCTCTGAGGTGGCTGAATCTGTGTTTACGATTCAATTATGGTGCATTCATGTGATTTTGTTTGTGTTTTTTTGTGAAACGAATATACTAATGTATAGTGTAGCATTACTGCTAATGTTTATTGTTCATTCTGTCTGGCAGAATAATTACAGGCCAATTATGATTTAAATGCATTTGTATGTATGTGAAGGTTATTGTACTGAAAGGATGCACCTGAAAAACAGATATAATACTGTAAGTTTAAAAAAGCATAATGACATTAAAACTTAACATCCACTGAATGATTTTGCAATTAACATTAAATTAACAGTAATTAACAGTACAATACCACTGTTATAGCTTTTATATATTATGATAATTTATTTCTATATCATGATTATACTCAGTATACTGTATTTTATAGCACAATATATTTTTCTGAGCGTATAAGTTCATAAATTCTTGAGATTTCAGTAGTATTCTCTTGTAACATTGTATCTCTACTGTTGCTCCAGGCACAGCTAGCAGCAGCCAGAAGGACCTGCATAAAGAATTATCTGCTCTGCGTATCAGTTTAGAGAACGTCACTGTTCTGAGAACTGCATCTAACATCTCACAAGTCACATGGAAGGTAATTTGTACATTATGTTACTGATTACTTTGTCATCTCTGATGCAGTTTGCTAGGAGTAAAATGTCATGCCATTTAGGAAAGTACATATTGCTAAATTGTAAGTAAGAAAACTATAAATCCTGACTTATTTGTATGTGTATATTTTGAAAGTCCTCTTTTGTCTCTTTATGCTAGCTTCAGTCATCATATCAACAACTACACTACCTGGATGGCTTTGAGGTGCTGTACCGCTCTCTCCTACCTGCCAGTTCTGATTGGACAGCACAGAAGGTGGCCCACCCTGCACTCCAGACTCACATCGGTCCCCTGAAGAGGGGATACAAATATGAGTTTAAAGTCCGGCCTTATGGGAGTGATCTTTATGGCAGAGAAAGTAACACAAGGCACTTGAGAGTTCCAGAGACTGGTAGGTTCTCAGAATGGGTTTAATGGCACACTAATTTATATATATATATATATATATATATATATATATATATATATATATATATATATATATATATATATATATATATAATGATTTATGAATAAAGTTGGCGGTCTATAGATATTAGTAATAGAGAATGGCGTTACATTATATAATTAACTGATTAATTGTCCCTGCCACACTGAGAGACTGATACCATATTTCTGATTCATGTGTTCATTCTTGTATATTACTTAGCAGGTAATGACCAAAACCATCTCTTTTTTTGTTGTACTAAAATGTAATCCATTAACATCTTATTTATTATCTCATGCACAGAGTTATTATGAATGTTGTGTGTGCACAGGTTTGAGAGCAAATAAGAGAGGGAGGGAATATGCCAGGGACTAATTTATTTTATGTAAAATCAGTCAAAATAAACCCAGTTTAGTAACACATTATCTCAAGGTAGCTCTCAGGACAAAATGAGAACAAAGAACATTTAGGTTCTTTGAACAAATATATTTAAAATTTTGATGCCGGAAAAAAAGTTTTCTGGCATTATTTAACTTCCAATTTAAAAAGAGTTTAATAGCTTTATCGAATGTTCCCAGTTCCCAGTGCTCCTCCTCAGGATGTGTCTATAACAATGCCTGCTGAACACAATGACACAGCCCAGCTGAGCTGGGAGCCTCCGCCTCATGAGGCTCACAATGGGATCATTCAGGGATACCAGGTAACGCGCGCACACACACACACACACACACACACACACACACACACACATTAGTTTTACTATATTTGTGTATAACTGCCTTGGTCAGGAAATCTAATTTTAGTAATAATGCTTTGCCTACACCTAACCTTAACTAAAAGGAAATCATTTCCCATTTTTAGCTTTTCTACAGAGTCACTAACATGACACAGTGGTTTTTACCAAGTTTTATTAAGCTTCTTGTGGCCACTGAATACTTCCCCACAAAATACAACTAATGTATCTTATAAATACAAAATACAACTAATGTAACTAATGTACTTAAGTAAATTCTCAAAGAGGATGGACTTTTCCACCCATTCCTGCCTAATAATTAACTGGAGATCACATATTAGCTAAAGCTCTGCAGAAGAGCTTTAGTACTGTAAAACTTTCTCAACACCCATTTTCCATCATAAGTGGGTGTTTGTTCTTTTCTTGCAACAGGGAGATATGCTGAAATTATTATTCCTATTAATAATCTAAGATAAGACAGGAAATTCTGGAATATTCCTTTAATACACATGTACAATTTTATTATATTCACTGCAGTACAAATAAACGGAACATGACATACCATTGATTCTTTCAATTCAGTAAATACTTACTAATGTCAGACTACTTATTAACAGTATGAATATACAATAAATATGGCATATAATATAAATGAAAATGCAATATGGCATAATAATATTTAATAAAGGTATCAAAAATATACCTACTCAAACCTTTTGGAGCCAGGGATCCCTTTAAACGTACAAACAATTCAGTGGACTACCTCTTAACAGATTTATTTTACAAACATAATTCAACTATTTGAATATCAAGCTCATTATTTAAATGTGTACAAAAACAGTTTTGGCTGTTTAACCGGATACACCGATTTGTTTATACAATGTTTTCCACTCGGAGATGGCATTTTACTAATATTGTAATTAGATTCAAGTTGAAAAGATATTTATAGACCTCATGACTTGAACTATTCACTTCAGTGAAGAGTGAAACTGGTCTCATAACCATAGGACCGCAATATAATGGCTTGTAAAGATATAAACTCGGAAGATGTTTGTGTTGTATCTTGGTTCTACATTTTCTTGTGTGTTTCAGGTGTGGTGTGTACAGGAAGAAGAGCAGCAGTATCTGAACTGGACAGTGGACAGTGGCACACACACTCTGGAGATCAGGCCACTGCAGCCTGGCAGGGTGTACTGGCTCCGAGTGGCAGCGCTAAACGGTGCCGGAGTCGGAGCTCAGACTAATCCATACAAACTACTCATGGGTACTATATATACCCTACAGAGTTCACATTTAAGTTGTTGTGTTTTAATCCACCTGGTTTTATACAACAAATTAGGCTTAAAGGTCTAAATGGGAAAAATACAAGATAGAAAACGTTGCTTTTAGTCAAGTGAAGTGTATCAATAAATAGAAATTTTTAAAAAAAGTTGTATTCCAGTCTCTCTATAACATCCTGGATTTGACTGTGTTTCATCTTGTTTCTCCTTCACGTTAGAGTAATCGGTTAAACACAATATTTCTCTTTGTTCAGTTCCTCCATTCACATCTCTGAAACATCTGCAAACATACCTTAGCACTATCAAATAATCATTGTTAACCTATATGGATGTTATTTTTTCAATCTCTCTCTGACTTTCTCTCTGTTTTTTTGGTTCACCCTCTCCCCTGGCTCTCTCTTTCTCAGAGTCCAAGCAGGAATCTACTCCACATCACAAAAGTTCACTGAGCATGTCTGATGTGTTGGCGTTAATGAGGGAGCCAGTGTTTATCGGAAGTGTCGGCGCCCTCTTGTGGTGTGTAATGATGGTTACAGCTGCTTGTCTGTATCGGAAACATGTCAGACCTGTGAGCCTGAGAGGTGGACATCACAAACCAGGTTAACATCAAATCTTAGACATATACCACTGCATTTTGTTCATGTAACCAAATTTTAAGTTGTCAACGTAATGTTTCTTGTTTTTGTTTAGGTTTATATAGACTTGCTAGTGAGGATCTCATCATCAAGCACAGGTATAAGAAGTTTTTTTTTTAAATTCAGTTAAGATCTATTTTTGTCATTGAATGTTATATATTAGCCTAAGATATTAGACACAGGTTTATGGTTTGCTCAGCACTTTTATTTATGCTCCTGATTAGGATGGCAGAGCCTGATTCTCCATGGATCTCAGGAGCTTGGAAGCCAGACTTGGTTGGTGAACAGTGCCAAAGCCTGTGGACACAAAACCAGGAGAAGCCAGATTTCAGGAAGACCAGTGAGTCAGAACCAATTAAATTTGAGCTAGACTCACCTTCACTCTGAGCACTGGGAGAGCAAAAGTCTGATTCTCACCTATGAATATGTGCAGTCCAGTCCAATTCAGAGTGAAATTAATACTACTCGTTCACTTTTATATTTAAATGGTTTAAATAGGTGGTGGAAAAGCAGATGTCAGGTGATCAGCAAATGGGCAAAACTAGGCAGAGACAATAATCAAAAAAGCAACAAGCCAGAGTAAGCCTTGGGGGTACGAAGAAACTCGAGGGAAAATTACACAGATCCCTTCACAGACCAGATGTTTAGCTTCACAGCTGTATGCAATTTCTGGGTTCACACCCCAAACAAACCAGAGTAAACACAACAAAGTTCAAATCCAAATAAGCTAAATGTTGCCTATAAGAGAGCACTGTTGAACTTTTCAGACATAATGAGCAGTGGATTTAGTGTATATGATCCTTATGTCCCGCTTTCTTTCCAAACTTTATCTAAGCTTTCACGGAATAGAGGTTCCATTTAAATTGAGCTGTAAAATTGTTTTACCTTCTTCACTGTCATATTACACATGGATATCCATGTGACATAGAAACAAAATCATTAGTTTAGCATATTTTTCTTAGCATAGCATAATTTTATTCTTCACCTTTTAATCTAACATTCTCCTAGGGCATGTCCGTATTCATAAGGACAAAACACAGATTCTGCTGAAGTCTAATCCCTGTAGTCCTCATCACTGTTAATTATGACCAGCATTGGTTTGATATAGTATAAATGTGTCCTCTGTTTTCTCCCTGTCCCCTCAGCTCTACCCATAACAGCAAAAAAAGACTCATCTGTACCAATAGTGCCAGACAACTGTGGCGTCTACGGCACCTTCTATGTGGATCTGAGTGGTAACAGTATGAAAACCTTTAACAGCTCGGGACGATGTCCCAAAATGCCTCAGTGCCACAGACAGCAACACAACACAGAGACCATACACATAACTCAGCCTGCTGCCAAATCACCCGTCACCAACGAGCGGCAAGTACAGCCATGGAAACGGGCCCTTCCTGCCCAGCCCAGTATGGGTGTTCGAAAGGGGTCCTGGGAGAAGAACTTCAAACGAGGTGAGATAATTAAACAGTGATGTGGCAGTAATAGATGTGAGATTTGCTCACAATATACACTTGGTACATATTTAGCCTTCTTAATGCACATAGAAAATCCAGGTGGATGCCAATACTTTTATTAACATTTCCAGCTTACTGGTTAATGTCCACATACATAATCTGTTTTTGTTATAAGCCTACTGTAACAAGTGCACATTCCTGTCAAGACTTGTTTATCTGAATATGACACTAATGATTGCATGCTTTAATACATGTAGTACCTTATTATCACAACTGTTTCTGAACATTTGGAAGTAAGACATTTTTCTCAGAGGCCCCCTCACACACCAGTCATATTATGTTATATGCAAGAATGTACATACTATACTATATTATTTGGATAAGAGTAAAACAGTTTAATAAACAATAAAATAAAAACAATTGAAAAAGATACTAGATACTAGCTAGGTCTAGAGACTAGGAAGTTAGCCACTAATATTTTTCCATTTCAGTTATGTCAATAAGAGTAAGAAAGAAAGAGGACAAATCTAGTTATCCATCCATTTTCCATACCACTTATCCTACACAGGGTCACAGGGTTGCCTGGATCCTATCCCAGGGAACACAAAGCAGGGGACACCCTGGACTGGATGCCAACCCATCGCAGGGCACAATGACACAGACATTCACATACTACAGTCAATTTAGATTGCCAGTCAGGTTACAACACATGTCTTTGGACTGGGGGAGGAAACCGAAGTACCCCCGAAGCACGGGGAGAGAAAGTGCAAGCGCTGCGCACATAGGGCAGAAGTGGGATTCAAACCCCCAACCCCAGAGGCAAAGATACTAACCACTAAGTCACCGTGCCCCCAGCATATCTGTTTTAACAAGTAGAACTCCTTTCAGACATTTGACCTTGCTATGACCTTGACCCTGTTTGGATCAAATCCAAAATCCAAAATTAGTTCATCAATTGGTTACAATGGTAATTCCACATAAACTCCACCAACATTCCACTCTGCATTCTTGAGATATTGGGCTAACAAGTATCTGAGATATACAGACAGACTGACGGGGAGACAACAGGAAGACATAATCCATCAATCCATCTATTATCTGTATTGCTTATCCTACAAAGGGTTGCGGGAAGACTTGAGCCTATCCCAGGAGACTTGGGACACCAAGGCGGGTGACACCCTGGACGGGGTGCCAACCCATCGCAGGGCACAATGACACGCACACTTACACACCCGTTCACACACTATGGACACTTTGGAAACGCCAATCAGCCTACAGTGAATGTGTTTGGACTGGGGGAGGAAACCGGAGTACCTGGAGGAAGCATGGGGAGACCATGCAAACTCCACGCACACAGGGCAGAGCCGGGAATCTAACCCTTAACCCCGGAGGCACGAAGCAAATGTGCTCAGGGCCTTAAGCCACTAGTTATATGGCTTATAGCAAGAAACTGCCCTCCTTCTAGTACATTAAACACTTAAAATAACAGTGATTTGCTAAAATGTGACTTTAAAGTGAAGTACAGTATGTGGCAAGAAACATTAAACAAGTGGTAACAAAGTAAGGTAATGGTATACCTATAATTACATAAGGTTGTGGCTTCTGACTGATAACACCTTATCAATTATTTGTTACAATGTAATTTAGTACCTTTTTAAAAAAATCTGTTTTTGAGGAGAAAGTGTGTGTTCGATTGGTCAGTTCTCTACAGCTACTGTCCTGCAGTATTCTAACAAAAGATATTGTGACATTATACTGTATCGCACAGCACTAACAGGATAAAATCACATCATGCATCTCTTCTTTGTATTATTTATTTCTTTCCCTTGAAATGATTTAGAAAAAGCAAGAACTCAGTGAGTTATTGTGAATTTTGTATTTATGCTAGTATATTGTTTTAAATGCTCTCTCCAGAGCTGCATGCAGTGAAGAGTGCTCCATTAGTGCCTATACACCAGCAAGCGCTGATGCTGCGCAACACATCCAACATCCATCAACACAGACTCAGCCAGAATTCAGGTGTGCTGACATTTAGAACTGCACGATGAAGTACTGCGTACTTCTATCTAATATACAGCGCAATTGAAATGCTTATGGTGTTTTGCAGCCTCTGTCTGTACAGGACTTTTCAGATCCCTGTGTAATAGCATGCAGTAAAATATACTCCTGATTTCTCCTCTGTATTTTAGGGCAAGTGTCTGAAAGGATGAAACCATTCACTTCTCCCAGGATTCTGCAGTACTCTGCCTCAGTGCGTTTGGTGGATATGTTGCCCACTCCTTCACCTCTGCCTATGGATGACAACCACAGTGTCAGCTCTGAGGAGGGGTGAGAAAAAATCCCAGTCTTTCTCCTCTTCACATAAGAACAATAGATAATTATTATAATTATAATCAATAGAAATCTGTATATTTATAAGAAGGTCACTTTAATTGAAAAAATAGATATAAAAGCGCTAAAATTGCTAGGAGGAAGTGTAGTGGTGGAAAGTGGTTACTGATATGATTGGGTGAAATACAGATTTATTTTATAATCAAATTATGGTTAATTGAAGCGTCATATCTACCCTTCAGGAGTTATAATCAAAGCCATTATTTCTGTGCATATTGTTTAAAAAGGTTATTTCATGGCCCGTCCACTTTCTTGCTATGCCAAACACACACACACACACACACACACACACACACACACACACACACACACACACCCCTCTGTACAGGACTAGAGTACATCATATCCTGCTTCTGGCCATATCTATGCCCGATTACAACAGACGCCAAGGTTACAGGAGTGCCTGGTGTCTGAGGAAACGAACACAACCGACGAATATACATCACGGCTTTGAAATAGGATAAAAGGGGGCCATGGCATTCTGCTCAGCATATTGGCGAGTCTGATAGTAGTGATGGTCGTAGAGATTGTAAATGAATCACTACTTGAGGACATAAGTGTTTCACATGGGGCGTAAAGATGTAGAACTTTTATTAGATAAGTAGGGGTGAGATGGGGAAGTGCTTTAAAGTTGGGATAAGTCAGAACATTTTGTTTCTTTATGTTAATAAAATTTTAGCGTAGAGGAAAACATCCAGTTTCTGTAGAGCCCTGGGCTCTATAAACAGGAGGTTTCTGACCAATATCTAACCAGAAAAGAAGGTCTCTACTTGCCTGTCAGTCATCTTTTTCTCTGTTTCTTATCATTCTATTTCTCTCTGGGGTTAACCCTGCCACTTGGACACTCAATCAGAGGTCAGATGTGTGTGGGGTTTTTTTAAATTGTTTTTTTATTGTATCTGTCATATCATATCCTGTCATATAGTCCGTACAGGATTTCACGGAGTTCTTTTGTGATTGTTGCAACGGAAATGCTTGATTTTGCTGCAGCTATTTTCAAAATATGAGATTGCAGTTTGTGGAGTTTTTTGTGCTTTTTTGTGGGAAACTACTTGAATTGGCAAAATTGCAATTGCATGAATTTTTTTGCATGGTCTTTTGCAGTGATGTTTGTTGGTTAATGAAACTGTTTAGCTGTACTCAATGCACGTCAATCGAAGGGGGCTTTGGCTGATGACATATTGTGATGACGTCGCATAATGCGTCTTGGCAAAAAATCTGCAATAATTCCGAAAAATTTCAAGTTCCCGCAAATATTGAGGAGTTTCCTTGATTTTGCGTTAAGTTACTAGCACTTTGAACATCAGTAGCTTCATTTATAATCTGTAAAGTGTCTACACAAAAGATGATGTATGCCACTATTTACGCAAATTTAGAAGACCAATCCTGATGGCAGAACATTCAGAAAGATTCTCTATAGAAGATGTATGGACTGTATTGCTATATTTTTTTAATACAAAGCTGTCTAATGTATGAGTTGGTTGCATACAGTAACTTTTCTTCTAATACAGTTTTATCCATTATATTGCATATTAAAACACTTAGCAGAGGAAGTTAATTCTCAGAATATTTTTGAACAAACACACTTCTACTTAAACTACACATAGTTTTAAAAAGCCCCAGTACTCACAGAAGAGGATCTGTGACCAGGCCCTGTCATTAAGCATAAATGGAAGAGGAAGTCTCGCTCTTGGCCAGGAAACATTTTCAGCCTACAGCGCACTTTAATGGACTTTGCTGCTCCACTCTGCTCATTAGAGAGTCTGGAAGTGTGTCAAATTAAAATGCAGCCAGAATTCAGAGAGACAAAGGCCACACAGGCCTTAAGGCCAAAAACTACTGTGGATTAGAGACTACAGACAGAGGAGGTGGCTTATGGAGCACCTTCATACACAGTATGTGTGGATAACAACCTTCGGAAAAGTAATGTTATGTTCCAAAACAGAATGTCACCTTTAGAGATAACACAGTACCAGTATTTTTTTTTTCTCTAATACCTATTTCTTTCCCAGGAAGACATAAATAGTCATACAAAAACACAGTTAAAAAAAAATGTATTTATTCATACAGAGCCCCCCTAGTGTCAGGTAAGAAAAAAAAATACAGCCATGTGTAATCCGTACCCTCAGTTTTGCAATCCGTACCCTTGGTTTTGCAATATGTACCCTCGGTTTTGCAATTCGTACCCTCAGTTTTGTAAACCGCACGCACTGCGTTAAAGTTGGATTTATATTGGACATTCGCTGTACATTCGAACTTCTCTCTTCTATTTCTCAAGAAATATACACACAAAAAGGACTTAATGTGTATTGTCTTAATAATGTGTATTGAGTGGACATAGAACCAAGTACAACTGAATATATTTTAAAATTTTCTCCCGTTAAAGCCTATGGACTTTGGGAAACGCAGGTCATCAGCGCCTTATAGTAATGGAGTCACCGTCTAAAAAAGTGCATGACCTGGGCAACTGTATAAGAGTTTTATATGGCACAAGTTTATATGTGTAATATAAATGTATATCATTAATAATATATATGCTATAAAAAATGATATGGGAAATGCAGGTCATCAGCGCCTTATAGTAATGGAGTCACTAAGGGACCGTCTAAAAAGTGCATGACCTCGGCAACTGTATAAGAGTTTTATATGGTACAATAAATTTAATGTGTAATATAAAGGTATATCATTAATCATATATATGCTATAAAAAATTATTTATACATACTGTATCCTAACACTGCAATAAGTTAGATATCCTGTTAAGTAGACAACTATAAACTTAGTAGAATCTTATACAGTTGCCCAGGTCATGCACTTTTTAGATGGTCCCTTACTGACTCCAATACTATAAGGCGCTGATGACCTACTTTTCCCAAAGCCTCCTTCCGCGGGCTTTAACGGGAGAAAATTTAAAAATAGATTCAGTTGTATTGGTTATATGTCCACTCAATACACATTATTAA